>NC_072487.1:25376789-25681696 GCF_027574615.1 Eptesicus fuscus
TAACGGATTCGTGGAAATGTCACATTATTCAACCATTATATTATTGACCTATTTTAAGTTTATTTTGCAATTATTTTTGCAATAATGCAATTAACAATCATGTGCATGCCATTTTAGGAACACATGAAAATATTTTTCTTGACTATATGCCCAGAAGATGATTTGCTGAATCAGTTTTGGAACATTTTTATCCAATAATGTGCAGTTAACATGTGATTTTGCTATAGATATTTACTACTTTGGCCAATGTCATGGGTCAAAATATTTTATTTTTACACATTCAATATTATCAGGGAATTTTTATCATATATTAAATGCATTGACTGGCAATTTGTAGCTCTTAGTTTATAAACTCAGGAAGCAGTCTGTGTTATGCTACAGGGCAAAGTTCTTCAGTGTGCCTCCTTTCCACTATCATTTCCAGCATTCTTCTCCTGAGCTCTGGTCATTTTGTCCAGCTCCTTAGTGAGGGGGTAGGTATAAAACTTGATCCCAAAGTTTTATACCTACCCCCTAGGAGTCTTCCTTCAGACTGGTAGTTCACTTTCTCTTAGAACACAGTTGATGATTTAGATTATTGGTGTTCTTGGATCCTTCAAAATAATTATATGAAGAACAAAGTGGCCAAGTTTCTAAAAATGTAGTTTCTTAGTAAATTATCCTAATAATTTTTCCATCACCTTCCCTTTATTTGTCTTTTTTTTTTTACTGTGAACCCAGAGTTTCCTTTTCTTATACGTGTGTGCTTATTTGTGATTTAGTTTGTTCTTGTCAGTGTGAATCCATCAAATTATCCTTTACAGAGATTTCTCATAACTTGTAGTTAGCTTATGGTTTCTTCTTGTTTTCCATACCATTGATCTCATTTATATTTTCTATGATTTTAAGTGATTTGGAACTAGAGGTAAAGATTATACTCAACCTACCATCTCTACAGAATTTCATAAATAAAAATTCCAAGAGAGATGGGGGTTGATGGGGGGAGGGGGAGAGAGAGGTTATATAAGATGAATTGCTGTATCAGTTTTGGAAACTGACACACACACACACACACACACACACACACACACACACACACACATTAAGATTAGTTGATTCAATTTTAACTGGAGTTTGTGAAAAAAGGGATTAGGCAATTGGATCTACTTTAAAGCTTATGAGGGTGGGAAATCCTGGCAGTCATATTAGGGTACTAGGCAGTCAGGATGCGGTGCTCTAGGAAACACCTTTGACCACACATCAAGAGGGAGAGACAAGAGATATTACGATGCTATGACCAGAGTAGAACTGCTGTGGGATTCCTTTTATAAGCTCACTAATGCCATTTGTGAAGGCTCTGCCCTTATGATGTAATCACTTCCCAAAGACCCCTCTCCTAATACTGTCACACAGGGCATTAAGTATCAACATATGAATATTGAAAGGACACAAACATTTAACCATAGCTAAATGCTTATTTTTTTATTTTTTAAAGAGAGAGAGAGAGAGATCAATTTTTTGTTGTTCCACTTATTTATGCATTAATTTCTTTATTTTTGCATGTGCGCTGGCCAAGATCAAACCTGCAACCTTGACATAAAGGGACAATACTCTCTCTAAACAACTGAGCTACCTACCCAGGATTTAATGCTTATTATTACCTGAGACAAATAATTCTGTAATTTCATCCTACCAAAAAAAAAATGAGGCTTAAAGAGACTATGAAGATTCATCACAAGGAAGGCAAATGCTCAAGACACTTAAGGCCTCATGTGAAAGATAAGTCATGAAAAAAAAAAAAAGTGCATAATACTTATTCCATCTATGCAGTACCTTTCTAATGTCATGAAATGTCAGTGACACTGCTTCAACTTTACTAAAAAGTCTATTTAATATGTGTTCACTGAAAAGTCATTGATGCATCATTGTATTTTTAGCATTATTTTATCACTTTCTTATCAGTATCATATAATGGTAATTTTGAAGAAGTGATACTAATAAACAAAGGAAAAAGTGAAATAATTTTTATAAAAAATTGTCTCAATTAGAAAGTTGTCTTATTGGTGATACAGAAGAAGATAAATTAATATGTTTTTAATATATTTTACCTAATAAAAGTATTTACTAAACAGAATAGGAGAATATAAAAGTTGACAGTTGTTTGGTTATCTTAAGAGAACAACTTCTTTATAGGAATTAAACAAAAAAATAAGCTGAGTTGTGTGTAGTAAAGTCAAATATTGGAATGAGAATGGTAATGATATTTTTAATGTTTCAGTTTTTATGATTTACTTTTGAAATGTGAATATTAAAACCTGGCTAAAATATAAATTTTAATATTTTAATATTGAGGCCTTTAGAGTCCAGGTGTAATTATACTATATTTTCAGCATATTTTGTTGCCTAACATTGAAATCTATTAGTGAAATCTCACTTAGAATGTAACCTATGATCTTTTCCTTTTAAATATGATCAACATTATCATAATTTTCAGGACAATTTACAATATAACCTTTACCATTCTACTCATGAAACCTGGCATGTATTATTGTATTTCGTAAAATTATAATTCTTTTGTGCATATGAACAAAGGGGTATTACTAAATATTTGCTGAACATTTCTTAGCAATTAGGAAACAGTTTATTTTCAGTGAAATACTGACATAAACCATATTATATCTACTATTTTACCTAATTAGAAATAAAGAAATTTTGAAATATAAATGCAAAAGCACAGTTTCATGCATTTCTAAGAAATACCAGAATTAAGACTATCTAAATAGATATTGAAAAGTAATCAATATAACTGGGAAAAAGCAGTTTAAATAGTGGATGGGATTGTTTTGCAGTAAGAATCAAAATACTGAAGTTTCTTATTCAAGCCACCTATAAATTCCAAGGCTTTCTAGAACAGAAGTTATTTTTTACATGGCAGTTAATAAACTATCTCATTAAAACATTAAGCTCATCTGAAAAAAATAATAATATTGTCTCACATAACAATTGAAGAGATTTATATATGCTGCCATCTCATCTATCATCAGACTATTTGTGAAAAGGCTTGTATGTAAGACACAAGCCCTAACTGATGAGGGGATTGATTAAACCCTGAAATTTTAATAGTTTTAGATTGTATGGCAAGGCTGCTTTTCCCCAGAGACCCACTTCTAATCTCTGTACTTTGGATAAGAGCAACCATGATTTCAATTACGTATTGGCTAGCAGAATATCTACAAATGATTAAACAGAAAAGTAGAGTTCAGAACAAAAGTCTTCTTGGAACTGTTCCACGTAACTTGATTCAAAATTACATAGAAACTTAATCTTGGAGTCTGATGAATGTGTACCTTCACTTCAAATCTATGGCCCATATATATAAAAAGGGTTATATTCTTGGAAGACCTTAAACGTTTGGTTACATAATTATATTTTCCTCATAGTTCATATCTTTTAAAATTAAATTTTCTAAATCCCAGAAGCTGGGAACTGATTCATGTTTGACGATGCCATTTTCCAAGAGGAAAATGTTTTTTAACTCTTGGTATTTTTACAATCATGCAATACATTTTTATGCATCATTTAATCTTTAATTTTTTTTCTTACCCCTCATTAAAAATGGCATGCAGTTAGAAGGAAGTATTTTGCAAATACATATAGTTGATAAAGTCAAAGAGATGAGCACCAGAATTAGCTGGTCATTTTATATGTGTTTGATAAATCTTAGATTCTCAATACATTATTTAAGGATTGAAGCACTTTTTAGTCAGAATGTATTTCAGGCGTTTTATAGTGTACTAGAGGCCCAGTGCATGAATTCATGCACGGGTGGGTCTGGCCAGCCTGCCCCGATTTGGGCCGATCGGGGCTGGGCTGGCTGGGGGGAAGGGGCCATGGAGAGTTGGCCGGCTGGCCCTTCTCCCCATTGGGGAGGGGTGGGCCAATTGGGGTCACAGTGCACGTCAAAGCAACTGGTCTTTCCGGCGTTCTGGTTGCTTGGCTTTTATATATATAGATTGTATATTATCTTAATCTAAAATGTAATTTTATTAACCTAAAATGTCATTTGTGAGTACCTTAACAACTGTTACGTTTTAAAAGTATTTTTCTTATTTCTTATAAAAGTTATATTTTCTCTTAAAATTAATTTTAGAAGGTTAAATGAGTTTCAAAACAGGACTAACGAGTGAGAGTGAATTTCACTATAGTAAAAGCTAAGAGATATTGGGAAAAACTATTTGGTGGACAATTAAAATAGTCTTATAATTTCATAATAATGTGGATAAGTAAACTTGTAAATATGTGAAGTCATATAAAATGAAATCCTTACTAGAATTTAAAATCCAGGAATTTTTATTAGTTTTGTCCATAGATACATTCCAGTGTTAACAACAGTATCACATACCTGGCAAGTGCTCTATAAATAATGGTTAAATAAAATACTTCTTAAAATATTTTTTCAATTGCATGACTTGATGAGTTTAAGATGCATTGCCTCTGGGAAAAATAATATATCCATGTATTGTTTAGGCCGGGTTAAGTCACAGGGAATAAAATGTGTTCCGGCTGGTTTTTACTTAAAAGGATATCCTATTAGGTACTAAGTAGCTTATAAAATTATTCAGAAGTCTGAAGAAGCTGACTTTAGGTTAATCTTTCAGGAAGGAACTCCAAAAGCTATGCTGTAGAACCAAGCAGTTAAGAAAGGTACTTCTATGAAAACCAGCATGTTCATAAAATCGCTGTGACCAGTTAATGGTCATGACCAAGATGCCACCACAGGAAGCCAGACACTTCCACAGTGACAGTTGCCAGCTGGGAGGAAGCGTGCCCTCCACCTCAGTGCTGCCACGCAAATCTGTTAGAATAACGACAACACTAGTTCCACTGGTACCTTCAACATCATGAAGTTTAGGAAATGTCATTTTCTAACTTAGCAAGGTGATCATTTGGGGTTTGGGAATATAAACATTTCCGTATCTGTTTTTTGTTTTGTGATACATGTTTTTGCATGATTTATAAATTTCATCTTTTAATAGCAAAGTATGAGAGTGCATATTAAAATAGCACTAGACATGCAAGATCAAGAGTTTGTATACTGCTTGTCTAGCAAAATAATGAGAGAATATTGTATTCCTATGGGGAGATTTTACATAAATTGAACACTTAAAACATTATCATACATATTTCCTTCCCGTAGAACATAAGTACCTGCATGTAGAGAACATGTATTATTCAACTAATTCTGCCTACGGGGCATAGTATGTATTCATTGTATGTTTATTAATAAATGAATGCATATGTTTAAAGAGCTGTCATGCAGAAAAATATATAAAATTCTTTTTCTTTGATCAAATGTGTAGAACTGGAGGGACTACTTGGCAACTGGAGGATGAGCATTTAAACTGGAATTTTTAAAATATTAGCACTGTCCAAAATTAGATTCAATTGCCACAATAAGCAGCATTTCAGTAAAAATGAGTGTCCATGAGGGATGTTGCAAAAAATTATGTTTAGGTGACTAAACAAGATGAGCTAGTTTAAATTTGAAAGTCCTCTTAAACTTTCTGATCCTGTGATTATAAAATTAGTTTTGGAAAAAGCCCAAGTTTGGAAAGTGTAAGTTCTTAAAATTTGAATGCCAGCCCGGCAATTTTATATTAAATTGATTTAAACTCAAGATTAAAATACAATAGACATAAAAAATTAAATAAAATAAACCTGAAATAAATTTTGGCTCTAGATAAGATGTTCATAGGAATGCACTGCTAGATTCTATTTTGAGGATTTCCACATTACAGTCTTTAAAAATTCAAGAAATGTATCACTACTCTACTTAAACCTCAAAAGATCATATTCAAGATGTATGTCTCCACATCAAGTAAACTTTGGAGTTCATCCCACTTAAAAATATGTAAGATTCATGAAGGATGTGACTCATGTCTCTCTTCAAAATTACATGAGGAAAGTTTATAGAAAGAAAAATTATATCTGTCTCAAGCTCTCAGACATTTTAAATTAGCAATTGTCATACTTTACACCTATGTAAACGACAAGACTCTGACATGGTACATAATCCACTTGTCTTTTCTCAAATAGACAGATAATAACTCAAAGTAACTTATCAAAGAATTCTGCCATGACAGTAGCAGACAGAGCAAATACACCTGTCTTCCATAGCTATCATTAGCTGAGTTGAGTTCATAGTAGACCTATCAACACTTGACAGATCTAGCTTGATTTCTAATAGGCACATAAGCCTGTGTGTTTACCTTTCATGTGATGCATACTTTCACTGGGGTAACACCACCATTGTTTGTAAAGAATATTGAAACAATTATAACCTGAAGACATGTTTAACATTTTTCCTAAATGAAATAATAAAATTTTGTTAGTTGCATGTCATACCAGTATTCACAAACTTAGTAGGATGAAAACAGTAGATATGATGGCTTCTATTACTTGTTCCATGATGGTCAGATAAGAAGATTTATGATTTAATAGATTGCTCCCATATATGCTGCCTGTCATGCTAAGGCTGGAGGCAAAGGTAGCGTGTGCTCTCTCTTTTTACCATACTTTTGCATGTTTCCTTGCTGCAAAATTAAACAAACCCATTTTTTAAGAATTCCTTTAACTCTTGAAAAAATGTCAATGGTTAAAAATATCTCCCTGCAAATAAATACCATTTCTAACAGAAATTAATTAACTTTGCTGAGAACCATATGGAAAAGCAAAGATAAGAATGCATTTCCTACTGTCTTTCCAGGATTGGTATAAAGGCAGTGGAAATACCGCTTAAAAAACAAAGTGTGAGATGAATTATGCTTTAGAAAGGGATTGCCCACTATGGTGCCAAGAAACCCCAGGAAAATATTTATTGGAGATGCCAAAGGTAAACATATTGAAAAATATAACCATTGTAAAGTGGAACTGAAAACTTAAAATTACCCCAAATCAAGTGTAAAAATATGTTAAGAAAGCGAGTCAGTACTAAGGTTGTGATTGAAAAAGTGTGTCAAATCTCTATTCTTTAATATTGTTCTGGGTTTTAGTTCTTGTTGGAGTGTGTGATTTCAAGAACAGGGATGGACAAGGACAATGTTTAATTTTGGACCATTTAAGTAATTAATATACTCTATAAGAGATTTTGATTTCACATATGTAAGTTCTATTGTTCAATTTGTGTCATTTGGAAAGAATACTTATTGCCTGGCCGGTGTGGCTCAGTGGTTGACCATTGACCTATGCACCAGGAGGTCAAGGTTCCATTCTAGGTCAGAGCACATGCCAGGGTTGTGGGCTTGATCCCCAGTAGGGCATGTGCAGGAGGCAGCTGATCAATGAGTCTCTCTCATCATTGATGTTTCTTTTTCTCTCTCTCTCTCTCCTTTCCTCTCTAAAATCAATAAAAAAGTTTTTAAAAAAAGAAAAGTATACTTATTTTGTTATATTTAATCAGATATTTTACACTTAGTGACTTGATATGTTTACCTTACATTTTCTTCAGTGAGGTTCTGTTCTGTTCAATGTATCTGTCTTGATCACATCCTATATTCCTGTGTTATCATTGTATATTTATTTTTTTAATTATTTATTATTTATTGAACGCCTCTATATGTTTGGCTGGTAATGGTTATAGTCATCCACCTAATGTTATGTTTCTGGTCTACTGATTCTTAGAAGGGCCCTCAGTATCATATTTCCTATGATTCAACAGAATACAGGTAGCTAAATGTGAATATCTTCCATTTGCAAAAAATTCTCTTTTCTATATGCTTTAGTGTGTGTGTGTGTGTGTGTGTATAAAGTTAGCAATATATCTCATTTAATTCCAACAATGGTTCCACAAGTCTAGCATCATTTTCTAGTGTCTTCAATGTCTTTAGTATAAGTCAGGTCCTTTGAAATCAGTTTTACAATACAAATGATATTTTTTCTTAAATCTAGAAAATACCTTGATAAAGAATGGCCCATATTATTGAGTCATGGGGTACTGTCCTATACAAAGAAGGACATTCCAAACAGGGACTCTAGTCTTTTCAATCATCTGACCCCAAATTAAAATATTCCAAGTGTAAAAGTATAACCAGTCTTTGAAATGACCCATATTTTCTAAATCTCTGGGGGCTTTTGACGCTTGTTCCTCAAAAGAATCCTCTTCTCCATCTTTGGCCTTATAATACCACCACCTGTCTCATAGTCACTAGTTCATCCCTGCTCCATATGTTCAAAGATCTTTTGATCTTAATCCTAAAGACAATGTGTACCAGGAGTCTAAGCAGAGTAATAAAGGCAATTTCATATCCCTAAGCAATTGGATTATTTCCATGGAAACCCTGTCCCAGATGAGATTTTGCAGCAATTCTTGACCTACTGCTAAACATAAAAGGTGCCTCATACTAACTGTGACTGTCTGCTTTGAAATTATAATTATTTGAATTTAGGTATTGATTCACTAGCAAGTTGGATATAGAAATACAGATATCTTGTCTAATAAAGAGGGAATATGCTAATTGACCATCACACCCACACAAAGATGGTGGTGCCCACAGCCAATAAGGAGGGAATATGCTAATTGACTGCCACGCCCTCAAAGATGGTGGTGCCCACAGCCACAAGATGGCAGTGCACAGTCCTCTCAGCCCCACCGGGGCGGCAGGTACGCGGCACAGCCGGGCCTGCCCCTAGACCGGCCTGGCCGCTCCACGTGCCTGCCTCTGGAGTCCCCCAATCCTCTCAGTCCCCTAGCTGCCCAGGGCTGGCCCGAGGCACAGACAAGCCTCGGATGGCTGCTGCCCAGCTGATGCCTGAGGCACAGGCAAGCCTCGAATGGCTGCTGCCCAGCCACCCAGGGCTGCCCAAGGCTCAGGTAACCAGGGCAGGCTGAGGCTTGAGCTGCTGGCAGTGGCAGCAGCAGAGATGTGATGGGGGCATGGCCTTCCCCTGATCGCTGGGTCGCCTCCCAGCCCTGAGGGCTCCCAGACTGTGAGAGGGGGCAGGCTGGGCTGAGGAACCCCCTTCCAGTGCATGAATTTTCATGCACCGGGCCTCTAGTAGATATATAAGAGTACTGTTTTTTCTACTAAGTCCATATGACAGAAAACAGTATTGGTCCTAATTAATGGTTAAATGAAGTTTTCTAATGCATATAAATATATTTCTAGTTCTTCTAGATGCGATTTTTCTAAATATTACTTAAGTTCTTTCTAAAATTATCCTAATATTATTTTAGCAGTGTATGTAGGTGGCTCTAGATTTGTAATTGTGATTTAAAAAAAACCACCTATCAGCAGATTTAAACTAGAAAACAATCTACTGAATAATTTGACCTTTGGTTTGTGTGTGTATTTGTTTCTGTGTTTAAATTTAATTTTAGCTGCTTTTCAAAATATTAATTATGGCACTTTTACTATTATGTTAAGAATACTTCTGAGAGCCCTATAAAATTAACTAAATTATTATTCTAGATTATTTGATTTTGCTTTTCTGTGTGCTATTCTTTAAGAAGCACCAACTTCAAATTCCTCTTTGAGTTCCTTTATTTGTTTGTAGTGAAAATAAATTAATTTATTTATAACAGAAAACAAATTAATGAAGAAAAATATTTTCTATTCCAAGGAGCAAGGAAAGTTAATAGCAGGAAGGTATAATGCAGGAAAGGACAGTAAGAAATTTAAAAAGAAATAACATATATTCAAATTATATTATCTCACCTTTCACTCTACCTAAAGTCCTTTTGTCATCATTAAACTTTCTTCTCAATTTAAAATTTAGATAATATTAAAATTTAATTGTGTTTGTTAGATTGTATGATCTACACTTCTAGTCAATTCCTGGTTAATTTTCACATAAAATAACATTGTTTTATGTGATTATATTTATTTGTTTATCTTATACATCATTACTAAATTCCATGCTATGTTGATAAGTGATTTTAATTAGTCAACTGAGACTGTTATAACAAAATACCAAAAATCAGATGGCTGAAAGAATAGAAATTTATTTTCTCACAGTTCTGGAGGCTGGAAGATCAAGATTAAGGTGCTGGCAGGGTTGATTTCTGGTAATTACACCACTATAATTAACTTAGTTTTTTTACAGGAAAGTAGCAAAAGGGATGGCCAAATATTATAGCAAAAGGGATGGTCATTTGGACAGCTTCACCAGGAAGCTAAAGCTTTATACTCCCCAGGGAGCCACTAGTCTATTCCCCACAGATCACTGGGGGAAGGGACAGGGACAGGATGAAAGGAGAATAGATGCATGCCCAATAACATTGAAGGGGACTAGCCTGAAGGTGCTTGCTGTCAGTCACACCTGGAAACAGAGGTCACTGGCCAGAATGGGCGTGGCCACTGCAAGCACTGGAACATTTGGGATACTTAATTTCTAAACAAAAGAGTTCTCTCTCCTGTACTCTTGTTTTCTCTTGGCACTCTTGTGTTCGTGTGCTGCTGGCACATTGTGCTCCCCTGCATTCGCCCAAGGCCATGTGGACCCCATGCACAATGGACTAATGAACTGTAACTGTCCTGAGGCTGAACTGGACCCGGCTACAACATGGAACAGAAGATCTAGACATTGGCTTTGGCTTTTACACTTCTTCTGTGACCATAATGGGACTTTAGAAACACAGAGATGTAATTTCACACAAATGAGAATCACTCATTCTTCTCTGTGAGTCTCAGAAAATTCATTTTCTCTAGGTATCATAAGGACTCCACCTCCAGCACTAAATGGGGAGAGGGTACCCCGAGTTTCCCAATAACAGTGTGCCATTTCTTCCGGGCTTTCAGGCAGCCACCTTCTCACTGTTTTCTCACATGGCCCTTCCTCTGTACAGGCACTCGCCTGGTGTCTCTTCTTCTGAGAACACAAATCCTATTGGATTACGGCCTGCTATAGACAGGCTATTTGTGTTTCCCCAAAATTCATATGTTGGGACATAATTCCCAGTGTGGTGCCAGGGCATTTGGAGGTGGTGATTAGGTCATGAGTGTTCTGCGTGAAAGAGATTAGCATCCTTATTAAAGAGAAGCAGAGAATCCCTTTGGACCAACACAAAGAGAAGACGGCCATGTATGAACTAGGAAGCCAGTGCTCATCGGACACTGAATCTGGCAGCACCTTGATTTGGACTTCTCACCCTCTAGAACTGTGAGAAATAAATGTCTGTTGCTTATAAGCCACCCAGTCAGTAGTATTTTTGTTATTGTAACCCAAACTAAATAAGACAAGGCCTGATGCTATGACCTCATTTAACCTTAATTACCTCTTAAACATCCCTGTCTCCAAATATAGTCACACTGAGGGTTAAGCTTCTACCTGTGGATTTTGGGTGGACACAATTCAGTAAAAAAGAGTCATATATTCCTGGAAATATTGCCATTTAAGTATGTCCCCATTATATGATACAATTATTGTCACATGCTCTTTCATCTGCCTGATTCATGTGTGCTTATAATTCATATTAATATGAAGAGGCATTTAAAGTGAATAAAATTATACACATTTAAAACAATACCTAAATGAGCTTTCAAAAGGGGATCCATGATCAGTTATGATCAGTTATACTAGGGGCCCAGTGCATGAATTTGTGCACCTTGAAAGGGACTGTGGGCCGCGAGGCTGCGGTGGTGGGCACAGGGGCGGATCTTGGCCCATCCTCCGCATTCCTGCCCATCTCCTCCAGCCGTGGCCCCCAGTCCCCTGTCTGCAGGCAGCCCTGCTACCCCTGCCACTGCTCCCATGCGCTGACAGTGTCTGCAGCAGGTGCGAGAGATGGCTGCCAACACTGATCGCCCCTCAGGAGTAGGGGGAGGTGGAGAAGCCCTGAGAGGCGATTGAGGATGGTGCCAGGTGCCGGCAGCGGGTGCAAGCGGGCTGGCCCCTGCAGCAGGTGCGAGTGGCGGGCGGGACTGCAGCACACAGGAGCAAAGAATTTTCAGTAACCACCAGAGGCTCGACCCTATGACAGCGACTGGTGCCCCGCCTTGGTCTGGCGCCCCCACTCACCTGATCCACCATCTCACTGCAGCCAATGCCTGCCACGTTCCCCGCTCTGCCACCTGCTGCTGACACCTGCCATGTTCCACGCGCCCTCCTGGTGGTCGGCGCACATCATAGTGACCGGTTGTTTGGTTGTTTGGTTGTTCAGATGTTCGGTTGTTTTGTTGTCCCGTCGTTCAGTCTACTTGCATATTAGGGCTTTATGTATATAGATGATTTCATTTTTCACCAGCATTTATAAAATAATACTTTCGTAATCATTGTCACTGAATGATAGAGTGGGCAATGTCCTCATCAATAGCTGATGATTAAATAATGCCCCTTAAAGAAATCCTAGTACACAGAAGAACATACAGTGCAATGAAATCTATTAATTGATATTTCATGTGAAATATCCTTTGATTAAGCAATTCAGAGCCAAGACAATAAATCCAAATGCCAGGAAAACTACATAAATGTGCAAAATTGCAGAGCATAAAGCCGTAGAAGTGAAATAAATTTTTCTCATCTAAAAGCATTCAAATGTATTAAGTGTTTGAAAAGCCTGTGTCATGGAAGCTAAACTCTTTTGGGGATAAAATTTAGGCTGCAGACCCCTCATTTCTATTCTCTTATAGTCCATGAAGTATGGGGAAGCATTTTTCTCTTTAGACATCTTTTAAAAATATTTTATGGTTTAATCTTTGGTTAAAATGCAAACAGTTTGCAGTCTGTAATATGGGCTAAATTTCCTATCTAGTACATGAAATAAAGATTTGCCTTGTTGTTTTTTCAAGATGGATCCTGAGACTTAAAAATCAAGGCATGTTAGTTTCCTCTGCTAGCATAATAAAATACCACAAACTGGGAGTATTAAACATCAGAAGTGATTTTTGTCACAGTTCTGAAGGTTACAATTCTGAGATCACAGTGTTGGTGGGATTGTTTCTTTCTGAAGGCTTCCAGGGAGAATCTTTCCCTGCCTCACGTCCATACTCTGAGGATCTCCTGGAAGATTTGGAGTTCATTAGTTTCTGCTGAATCACCCTGGTCTCCACTTTCATTCTTGACATGGTGTTCTGTGTACATGACTGTGTCCAAATTTCCCCTTTTTATAGACACTAGTCATATTGAATTAGGGGCCCAATATGGATGGCCTCATTGTAACTAGTTACATAAGCAATGACCCTATTTCCTAATAAGTGGCTATTTCTTAGGTACAAGGGTTTAATATTTCAACATATGAATTTTGATAGGACCCAATTCAACCCATAACATAGGGATTATATAAACTAAGATCTTGACTGAAAGAATGACACCCCTATTGGTCACATTGAGCTCTGACCTTCAGGCAAGCTCATTCACTTTCCTTCACTTAATATGTAAATTCACGAATAAATACAATTTTAAAAGTCTAAGTTCCTTTCTTCATGTAATTAAAAGAATTTCTGAATTTCCACAACACAGAGCATGTGGAGGCTGATTAAAGTGCCATTGAAAATTCCTCCAGACCCATTGTAGTTGTGGATGAGTATCAAGGAACAGATGTCTGCATTGTAAGGGAGTACATCAAGAGTGAGGTTGGATATTTTTGCTGGGTATTAGCTGATGATCTTTGCTGGGTATTAGCTGATGATCTTTGAAATTGAAGCCAAATAGAAAATACTTTTCAGTCTAGGGAGAACTTGGGGTTAGCTAGATACAGAAACTCATCATTTATGGGAACACAGGAAATAGGAACATGGATTTCTAGGACTCAGGGACTTCCAGGGCTTGAGCAGATCTTCTATAATTCCTGAGAGAACTGATGCTAGAACTGACCAAGAAAAGGAATAAACTGACTCCAGGGTCTACAGAGTGCATTGGTGAGGCAAGGAGCATTCCAGAGGTTTTAAACACACTGATTAGAGGGAAAGGGCTGATGTCAGGGGAAACCTGTTGCTGGCTAATTCTCATGTGGACAGCTCCTCACTCAGCATATTTCTGACCAAAACAGTATATAGAGAGACTCTTATAAGTTCCACCTTCATGGGAAAGCCTGATGTCCCAGGCAAGAATGCCCCCAGACTCAGGCCTCTATATTGCGCTCTCCAGGCTAGCCTACCTAGAACCTCACTGCTTTCAAATGTGGCCTGTTATAGATAGTAGATAGTAATTATCCACCCTGGCCAGCTATCAATGTAAGGGTCAGGTAACTATTTTCTTCTGGAGGCACTCACATGAGGAATAGCTGATTCTGGGACTTGGTGGCTAAATAAGGAGAAAGCTGGTTCCATCGTGGGTCTATGAGGTAATTCATAGGTAATGGTTTACATGTGCCTGAATCCAGCAATGGCCTCAGCAGCACAGGCCCAGCTGCCCTGTTTCTGGCTTGGGTAGATCCTAGGTTCCCCACATTGGCGTGCCTCAGAATCACAGGGTGAGGTAGTTAAAGCACCAGTTTCAGGTATTTTGGTTTAGAACATCCAGATTCAGGGCAAATGTGGATAATTAATTTTGATATTGCTACATGTGATAGATTGACTTTCTGTTTTAGTGATTGGATGTTTGATTAGATTAATGGGTGTTTTCTTTCAATGCTCTACACTTTATGTTTCTCACTACACAACAAATACATGAATAAAGTATTTTTTAAATTAATAGAAATTTAAACTTTACCTTTGATCTTGCTCTAACCTAGACCCCTTTCCTGAATTTATTATTAGTTTGTTATGTAGCTTTTAAAAATCCTTTTGAAAGTATTAATACACTTCTGAATGTTTGAAACAATATTTTGTTATTGAGGTGGGTCTTTTCATGTGTATGGATATTATATGTATTTCTGGAAATTGCTGGACTTTTATTTTCAGTCTCAGGTTGGATTTTAATTAATGCAAAGAAATTGCAGTATTATAAAAACCGTGCTTGGTGTGCTCCCATATTTTTATTTGATATTTTATTTGAACTTTTTATATGTGAAAGTTATTCCCAAAGTCACTTAGAAATTTAGTGCTAGTTTGTACTAATTTTCTGGCAGGCAGTTGAATAAATGTAAGCATTAATGTCCAGATGCTATAATTCTCCAAATCCTGGTTGCTTTGGGAATGTTGTCACTTTATTAGATTGATGACAAGATAAGAGGTTATCCACTTTATATTATTACAGAGGTATATTATTGATTTTATTACTTTGCTATTAACAGCAATAAAATTACAGAATTGGCAATTTTACATTAAATATGTTAGAGTTTCATGTTCAATTATAAGAATTTTATTCTGGAAGCAACATTTTTGAAGTAAATGATGATATTGTAGAGGGAATATAATGTAAGTAAAAATATGTATATTTAAAAACATCCATCTTTGAAAAAGTATAGTGTGGTGCTGAAAGATGATTTTATTTACAATGATGTTATAAATAAAACTGTTCTTTGTTTCTCTAATTGTAGCACATTTTTTCTATATCATTGTGTAGTTGTTTTATTTTTCCTGTATGGATGACAACTTCCTAACAGCCTGTAAATGTGTTTTGAGTGAGGAATCTTGTTTATTATTTCTCAAATGCACCCAAGAGTGAATTCCAAGCACTTTTCTTGGTCTGCAATGGCTGTAGAAAGTGTAGGGTGATTTTTCTATAAGTGCCTTTTATATGTAAGGTACTTAACACTCAACCCTCAGTGGATCTTTTGAATGGTACTTGTTGTGCCATTTAGAAATCTCTCACACCAGATAGCATTAACATCATCTCATCCAAAGAATAACCTTCTTACACTTAGCACTTTTCTATGTGCAAGAGATTTCAAACACTGTATTAACGTTTAATATTTCATATTTTTGTGTAACATATACCCTGTTCATTTATATTAGCAATAGTGCACCTTAACCTTACCCTAATTGGTGCCAGCCCTCCATTTCCAACTACATTGCCACAGATAACCCTCTCTTTGACAGGCATTCTGCCTCTGTTTAGAGTATTTAAAGTTGACCATCCTGTGGAGTAAAGCTAGTGACCATCTTTAGACTGGAGTGTGTTTTACTTTTTGGTTTCTAACCATCTTCTCTTATTATCTACTAGAGGCCCGGTGCACTCAGGCCCCCTCACTCTCCCTGGGGCAGAGTTGCTGACAGACAGGTCATCTCTCCTACCTCAGCTACACATTTTCTCGGGGTTCCGCCCCCAAACATGATAGGTAGCTGACTTCGGCCAGTGGTGGCACACCACCTTAGGAGCTCTAGCCAATCAACAGTTGGGATCCCGGAAAGGCACGGGGCGAGCTAGAAGTGGCTGATGGGGCAGAAGGGTGAGCAGCAAGATGCAGTGGCAGAGGTAAGATGGCGGTGGTGATTACTTTACGTCTTTGCAGTTAGGCTGCTGCCTAGCCCCTTCTGCCCCCTCCAAGCTGATGCTCTGTCTCCATCAGTGTCAAGGTTGCTCTCCTCCTACAGGTTTCCTGGTGCCTGGAGCCTTAGCCAGGGGGAGGGACCGTGGTAGGTTGGCTGTGGGAGCACACTGACCACCAGGGGGCAGCTCCTGCATTGAGCATCTGCCCCCTGGTGGTCAGTGCGCATCATAGCAACTGGTCATTCTAGTTGTTTGGTCATAAAGGTCACTTAGGCTTTTATATATATAGATGTTTAATATGTCATTTATTTTTGCAAAAATTGGAAATTACATTAATAACAAATGTCCATTTGGAGGTAGTGGAATGAGTTTTCCTATGGTACGTATGATAAGGCGATGATTAGGTGCTTTAGACAAAAAATGATAAGGTAACTCACTGCAGAAAAGTCTTAAGAGTGATTTTCTTTCTAGGTGTTTTTGTATTTGGGGGCGTATACCTAGCATCAGGTAATGTTTGAACAAGAAAGACCTTATTGTAAATAACTTTTCATGTATGGAAACTGTGACTCATTGGAGTTCAATGGATTTGCTAAAGTTAGCATACAAATAATGCTTTAGCTTTATCCTGTTTCCCATAAATGTCAAGGATAGCTTTACTTCATCCCTAGACTGTGATATATAATTCATTTTTTCTAAGATTAATAACCTTTGCCAAGATTGGAGTTGATTTATGCTCTGGATAGGTTGGCAACAGAGGCCTCCCTACCCCAGTCCTCATCAGCTACATTGATTGGGCACCAGAGCTTCCCCCAGCCTGCTGCTTAAGCAGATGCTAATGGGCAAATGAGCAGCAGCAGGGGGGCAGGCTGGGGTGATCTTCATTCATTAGCAACTGTTCAAGCAGCAGGCTGAGCTAATCTGCAGATGCTGAGAAAGACACTAGGATGAACATTGACCTCAAAGGTACTTGTGAACAAAACTTGAATTTTTTTTACCAGAAGTTTATGTTGCTGTGTTTACTAAAACTCATATCCTGTCATATATGATATTTAATAGATTTTCATTATTTTTTTAAGTCCCTGTTTTCTCATATTGAGGCCACTGCATGCATAAATCAAGCAAGGTCAGATTCTAAGCCACTGCCTTGTGAAATTGTCTAATCATAACAACATCAAGCATTACAAACCTCAGATGCTAATGCGGTGGGTTGGGAGAAAGAATTGGAGAATCTGTGTTAAGAAGGCTCAAGAGATGTTTTGTGATGGAGTAAGAAGAGAACAAATATTTCTAAGCAGTGCACTTCCAGTTACCCAGTACTATATTTTGTCACAATTATTCCCATGATTGCTAAAAACGCAACAAAATCACATCTCCCCAGGCCTCCTGAGTGAGAATCTTTGGGGAAAAAACTCAGGAATCTATGTTTAAGCAAGGGTTTTTAGGCTCAAGATTGAGAAATGTGGGTGAATAAAAAAAGTCTGGTCAAAGGGCAGAGTCTATATTATTTGAAAGTACTGAGAATTCTTCTTTGAAAGAGGTTCTTTCTCTTAAAGGAACAAAGGAAGAATTATAACACCAACTGTTAAATTATTAACTTGCTTTCTGAACATTGAATGTATGTAGACTTGCGTTAATCCTTTCCCCCTTTACCTGATATCTCGTGTGTGTGTATGTGTGTGTGTGTGTTTTCTGACATACTAGGACTACATTGCAGCTTTGGAAATTCTCAGGAAACATTCTCTGTAATCACCTTGGAAGTCAAATGTACACATGCAGACTTTAGGAGATAGTTCTTGTTGGATTATTTGGATTATAATATACAATTATCCTTGATACTTGAAATGTCACTAATTAAAATTGTGATCAGGCATCTTTCATTTGGTTCTAGATCCTAGATTGCTGTAATAGATTCCCACATCTGGAGTGGCAGTTTAGCACAAGCATGGTGGTTACACAGCACACATTTATTCTCTCATGGTCTGGAGGCCAGGAATCTGAAATCAGGTTGCTTTCTTCTGGAGGATTGAGGGAGAATCTGTTCAGTGTCTCACTCTTAGCTTCCTGGATGTTCCTTGACTTGCAGTTGTATCATTCTAATCTCTACCTTTGTTTTCAATGGCTTTCTTCCTCCTGCCTCTGTATCTCCAATTTCTCTCTCTCTTCTTTTTACCAGTAAGGACATTCATTATTGGATGTAGGGCCAGCCCTAAAGCCAGGATGACCTCATTTCAATATTCAGCAAATTCACACTCACAGATATCTGGGGTTAGGATTTGGACATATCTTTCAGAGAAACACTTTGTAATCCACTAAAATCACTACATTCTAAAGATGTGTATTTGATAAATGACATGTATACATTATTTACCATAGACATGTGACTATGTTAATTATTTATCTTATGCATGTTTTTCAAGTCTTTCTTTTAAAGCAAAGCTATAATAAAATAGTATGTTTTTTGAAAGAGTTTAAATTTTAATCTCACATTAAAGACACTAACCTCCTTTACATCTATATGTGACATATGCATGAATTACAAATTAAGCTGGAACTTTATAACTGAATTAAATTTAGCATGTGCATTTCCTTTAGATGCATATAATTATCAAACTTGGTCACCCACTATACTGAATTTTGTTGCTGTTTGGATATATTCATCTCTTGTCAACTTTGTAGAGGTAAATGTTTTCCAAATATATTTTTATGTGAACTTAGAGGGAAATGTTTTGAGCAATATATCTAATGTTTATTGAAATCCATGTCAGCCTTTGCTATTCAAAATACACTTAACAGCCTTAGTTGGTTTGGCTCAGTGGATAAGCGTCACCTGGCCTGTGGACCAAAGGGTTCCAGGTTCCATTCTGGTTAAGGGCACGTACCTTGGTTGCAGGCTCCTCCCTGTCTGAGTCTTGGTCGGGGTTCATGCAGGAGGAAACCAATCAATGTGTTTCTCTCATGGATGTTTCTCTGTGTCTTTCCCTCTCTCTTCTACTCTCCCTAAAAATCAATGAAAAAATTATCCTCCAGCGAGGATAAACAACATCAAAAAATAATAACAAAATACAAGTAACAAAATTCCTAATCCTTATTTCAGAAATAGCAATGACTCTAAGTTGGGATGCCTATACAAACAAAGATTTTTGTTTTTCATTTTTTAAATTATTTTAGTTAACATAATTCTCAATGAGCAGAAAAATTCAAGGCAGTCATTAATATGTATTTATATTCTCATTCTGTCTGTCTCAATATTAGAACTCTAGTGTGGCATCTGTTTTTATATTCTTGGTTGGTTCAGTTGATGAAGAGAGAAAATAGGTTTGCAGCACACTCCTTGCCAACTACTGGGAGTATAGCTTTCTCATTTTGAATTTACAAACTGTAGTCCTTCTGGCCCCAGGGGCCTGGGCTCCCTTACCTTGCTGCTATAATGAGAATACACTGACACATTTTCATTATGAGTTCAAAGGAGAAGGACAGTACATGAAGTCACTTGCAAATGAAATATCAAAATTGGCTGGAGTATACACTTTCATTCTAATCCAATACCATTCTCTTTTTCCAGAATCAATAGAGGAAACCAAATAAAGGAGACACGAGGTCTAGAATTAATAAAGCTGGTAAATCAGACTTAAAGCAGCTCTATTTATTCACACTTGACTTGAATAACTGAAACATGGATTTTATAATTAGAATGTCTTGGAAAATGCAACTTAATTTATAGAAGGGACACAAAAAGTAACATGTTGGTTTTATTAGTTTGAGTATTCAGTTGTACTATATTCTTAATTTGGTAATTCAAGGTGAAATAGGTGAAACAGATTATTTCAAAGGACCATTTTCTTCCAAATATAGCAACACCTCTTTCAATTACATATACATTTAAAAATTCTAAGTAATTATCCTTTAAAATAGTGGCTTATAATTGGTGAGCTAATTCAAAATCAGATGCATTCTTGTTCATTGCTACTGTCATTGTTTCAAAACTAGTGTCACCGACTATAACAAATCAACAAAATGTTTTATTAGAGAAAGGTGAGACTTGAGCTTGTTGTACTGCTCTGGGTTGATAAGAACATGTCACTGTTCTCACATTTATATGCCAGATCCTCGGTGCCTAAGGGCATGCTCACTGGAAAACTGCTTACACTGCAGCAAATTGAGAAGTCTGTAATTTGCTCAAGGCATTTTTTTTTTCACCAATTGCAAAATCCGGATGATCTTAGATGTGAATTCTTAGATTTATAGAAAAATAATGTGTGGCCTATGTATGGGAATATACTTACTCATTTACTTTCTTGGCCATACATTTTTAAAAACACATATCTGAATATATTTTGTATGTATCATTTACCATTTGAGCATAACTGTTACGTATTTATGGATGTAACTAATCAAGTTGGTTAGAATAAATATGCTTATGATTGTGATTGTCCTGTTGCTCAGCTCAAATGGATTCTATAAATTTCCTCCTAGGATATTTTTCTCGTTATTTTTAAATATTTTCATTTATTTCAGAGAGGAAGGGAAAGGGAGAGAGAGATAGAAACATCAATGATGAGAGAGAATCATTGGTCAGCTGCCTCCTGCACATCCATTACTGGGGCTCAAGCTCACAATTCTGGGAATTGAACCCAGGACCCTTCAGTCCACAGGCCGACTCTATTCACTGAGCCAAACCAGCTAGACAATATATTTTTCTTTCATTGGAGAAGGCTGGAGTCACCAGCCTTCTCCAATGAAAGTCAATAGACTGATAATTATATTGAGTAGTTATAGGGATGCTGCCGTATCTCCAGACTTGCCAACATATTGCTATAGTGACCAGTTTGGCACAAAATTATAAACAGTATCAAAGGTTGGCAATCATAGCTATTTCTGTGTTAGCAGGTTTTATTTCAGCATTATAGTAGTCCTCACATAAAACTCACAAGTTCCTGTAATTTCAGAGAGGAATGTTAAGGTACACAGCAGTGTCATTTTAAAGTATGCTAGTATTTTCCTTAAAAAAATAAAATTATATATATTTGGGTTTTTTTTTCTTTTTCTTTTTTTCTCCCAATGGCAAGAGGAGAAAGAGGTCAGAAGCAATGCATATTTCCAGGCATCTTAGCAGTTTGAATCACACCTAAAACAATTAATCTGGTCATTTGAGATTAAATCACATTTCTGTGATTTTTCATGTTTCCAGTTCAGCATTAAAAGGATAACAGTATAACTGATATGTGGATTATATACAATAAATGTAAAGTAGACATACAGGCTCCCTAAATTAACATTTCTAAATAAAATATGGAACAGATATTTAAAAATATACTTTAGCCGGCCAGAGTAACTCAGTTGGTTGGAATGTTCTCCTGTGCATCATAGGTTTCCAGTTCGATTCCTAGTCAGGGAACATACCCAGGTTGCATGTTTGATCCCCTGTCTGGGTGCATATGGAAGGCAACTTATTTGGTGTTTCTCTCTCTCTCTCTCTCTCTCGCTCTCGCTCTCGCTCTCTCATCTCTCTCAGCATGTCCTTGGGTGATGATTAAAAGAAAATAGTTCATAGTCTTTCCATGTATTTTATTTTAATATATATTTTATTGATTTCAGAGAGGAAGAGAGAGGGAGATAGAAACATCAATGATGAGAGAGTCACTGATCGGCTGCCTCCTGCATTCCCCCTACTGGGGATTGAGTCCGCAACCTTGGCATGTGCCCCTGACCGGAATTGAACCTGGGACCCTTCAGTCTGCAGGCCGATGCTCTATTCACTGAGCCAAACCAGCCAAAGCTTTCCATATATTTTTCAGGAAAAAATAAATCTAAATTAATGAACTATGAGGGCACTAGAAGATCCAATAAAATTTTAGTCCAATTATCTCCTCTGGAATTCTGATTCCCATAAAAATTATTTTAGATTACTATGGCCCCAAATTATATGGCAAAGACATTGATTGGTACTTGGAATATTTTATAAGAGAACAAAAAATTCCCTATGGCTAATTACTAAAAGCAAGGAATGATCATAGCTACTCAGCTACAATGTAATAAATTACTCATAATATATTTTTCATTAAAGTAATATTAAGGAGGCTGTTTTCAATGTGAAATGAAGAGGTTTCAACATATGATTCATTTTATTCTTAATTGTAATCACATGGCTCTAGTCTCATAAAGAAAATGTGCACCCAAGGGTTTGACTGTATTCTCAAAACTAAAGTATTATGAACTGGGTCATTACTTTATTGTTTTTCCTCGTTTGGAGTAGACATTTCGACTATTTAATAATAATTATGCATCTGATACTTCTCCACAAGACCTAAGGACTAAATTCTCCTGTGCTTCATTTAGCCCCCTTTAAGTGTACATTAGTTCTTTAGAAACACTTCACCAGGATTCATTTAATTTATGTGGCAGACCCTTGAACAATATGTTTCAGAAGACTGGGAACCAGAAAGAGTCCATGTAAACTTCGTAAACACTTCTTGGCTCAAATGTAATTTGTCTGACATGGAATGCTTTCGTTTCTGACTCTTTTGTTTATTTGTTTAAAATGTCAACCTTGCATGGGTGGCTGGCTAGTATGACTGTGAGATCACTTAACCTAAATATAAACCCTGAGTCACTTGGTTTTCTTGAGCTGACTGAGAATTTTGGGAAGATCAAGTCACTTTGGGAAACCTAAAGGAGATTTTAGATTTGGGTGCTTTCCTCTAAATAAATACATTTCAATTTCATAGAATTTTAATTCTCCAATATTTGAAACTACAGGATAATTTAGTTAGATTTGAACTTCTAAAGAATTTCCACAAATAAAACAAAACAGTCTAATTTGCACTAGGTTCCCCAATGTGACTCATTTCCTACAGTAGCTCTTCAGACTCACCATGATCATCACTTCACATTTCAAAACAAATTTGAAAGGAAGAACAAAGTTGAAAGACAATTACTACTTCATTTTAAGACATTTATAAGGCAATATTAATCCAGACAATTTGTTATTGGTGTGAAGATAGACTAATAGGTCAAACAGTAAATTCACCTTTATCCAAATTAAAACACTTATATTTAAAAGACACTGGTGAGGTAATGAAAAGCCATAGATTAGGAGGAAATATTTAAAAATCACATGTCTTTAAAAGGTCTTATAGCCTAAATGCCTAGACAATCTTCAATTCAATAATAAGAAAAGAAACAACCCAATAAATAACTGAGAAAAATAATCAGACAGACTCTTTACCAAAGAAGATACAAGGATGAATGGAAATAAGCACACAAAAAGATTGTCAACAGTGTTACTCATTAAGGAAATGCAAATTAATACCACAATAATTTACCACTTCAGGCCTATTGGACTTTTGGAGGGGGAATGGACATGCCTTTAAAATATATATAGTGGTGATTTTAAGGTCATACATGTTAAGACTTATCAACTTGTACACTTTAAATATAACCAATTTACTATATGTCAATTATAATTAAGTCCAGTAGAAAATCGTAAGATTTTCTATAGATGAAGATAGGCAACAGAGCTTATTATAGGGAATCAAATAAACCTGGATTAAAACAAACTCCAGCATTTATTTACCATATTGCCTATGAGAAAGGTAAGAGCCTTTATTTCCTCCCCCTATAAAATGGGAAATCATGTGCTTAACTAAAAGGCCTCACTTAGAATTTAAATGTGAGAATGTATATAAATACTTTATATATAACACCTAGCACATATTAGATTTTCAATAAATATTAATTGCCTTCCCCGTAGTATTTGCCATCTCTAATGATCATATTGTGCCTCAAGTAAAAAACACTGGAAAAAGGCTAAGTTAAGAACTGTACAAATTATAAATTTTATTTTTCCCAGAAATGTCATAAACCACAAAGTGGATGGCACTAGGCATGTGCATGCCAGGCACCACTTAGCAGGAAAGTTTGAAAAAGCATCACTTACATTTAAAATCATACCCTGAAGGGGGGAAAAGTGTCAGAAATAGCACCCAAATAAGAAACACCTACAGGCCCTGATGAAAAGACAAGGTCTAAAACAGGTAACAGACCCTGTCCTGAACAGGAGGAATTAGGTTATGACTAGAGACAGCAATAGTGCTTCCCTACAGCCTCAGAGCTGGGAAAGTTTAAGTTCTCTTAAACTGAAAATGAGATCATAAGCACTGGAATGAAAAATGGCTGAGTCAGTGATTTTGGCAAAGTTAACAACAGAAGTAGATCAACTGAAAATTCAGTCCAGCCCATGATGTAGGGGTAGATCATTAAAATATCAGGGAGAAAAATGACCAAACTTTTTGACACTAAGAATTTGACTTAATTAAGATCATGTAAAGACAAAGCCACCATCTGTGATACATGCACTAGCATCGTTAGAACTAATCATTCTCTTTAGTTACTCAGAAAATTCAATTTAATATAATATTATTATTTTTTAGAGAGAGTGGAGGGGAGGAAGGGAGGAGGAGAGATAGAGATAGAGATAGAGAGAGAGAGAGAGAGAGAGAGAGAGAGAGAGAGAGAGAGAGAGAGAGAGAGAGAAACATCTATGTGAGAGAAACACATCAATTGGTTGCCTCCAGCACAAGGCCAGACGTGCAGACCTGGGCCTGGGATGGAACCTGCAACCTAGATACGTTGAATAGATTATGAAAGAATTTTCACTATACAAAGCTTTAAAATATATACCAAAATAATTCAAGGTAACTCTCCAGACTGCTATGATGGAAAAAAAAAATCATATAAGAATAAAGATAAGTCCCTATATCATTTTATGTAAAAAATAAGTTTCCACATCAGTTTATATAATGGAAGTTTGTCTTTAAAAAAGAGCATATTAGATTTTGAAAATAACGTATTTCTCCAAAACACAATCTAGGTGATCATCATTTATTGGAACCCTATAATAAATTGTGCTTTATAATACTAATAATTTTTAAAGAACATAATCACCCCGGAATTATCTTTTGTTAATCTATATTTCTATATTATTGAATTAATTCATATAATACTTTCAAATTTTTAAACACCTTCTCCATTATCTTATTTCATCAATTTTACTTTGGGAAAGGTAAAATGTGAAAAATATGCAAAATAACTTTTAAAATTAAACAGTAATATGAACAACCAGATTAAAAAGTGAACTAAAGACATTTTCAAAACCTCACCAAAGAAGATGTACAGATAGAAAATTAGTATATGAAAAGATGCTCCACAAAATATGTCACCAGGGAAATGCAAATTAAACAACAATGAGATACCACACCACACCTAGCAGAATGGCCAAATTCCAGAACAAGGACAACACCAAATGTTGGCAAGGATGTGGAGCAATAGGAGTTCCCATTTATTGCTGGTGGGAATGAAAAATAATGCATTTGCTTTGGAGGACAGTTGAAGTGTTTTCTTACAAAACTAATATGTCATTCTGAAAGAGGCAAAACTCTGGAGACAGTGAAATGATAAGTGCTTGGCATAGATTAACGAGAAGGAAAGGATGAATAGGTAGAGCAAAGAGGCTATTTAGGGCAGAGAAACAATGCTATATGATACTGTAATTGTGGATATCCTATATAATAAAAGCATAATATGCTAGGTGTCTGACCGCTCGACCAGTCGCTATGATGCGCACTGACCACCAGGGGCAGATGCTCCAACCAGTAGGTTAGCTTGCTGCTGGGGTCCGGACAATCAGGAATGGGCAAGAGGGCCGGACACGCCCTAAAGCCCCCCTGTGATCCCTCCCCAGCCGGCTGGCCCTGATCGGGATTGGCAAGATGGTCCCGATAGGCCTTGATCGCTGGCCAGGCCGAGGGACCCCACCTGTGCACAAATTCGTGCACCAGGTCTCTAGTATGTTATATCCCCATAGAATGTACAATGCCATGAGTAAACCCTACTGTAAATTATGGACTCTGGGTGATAATATTGTGTCAATGTGTATTTATCAATTATAACAAATGTATAACCGGTATGGGTCCTGGTAATAGGGGAAGCCCTGCATGTGTGGGAGCAGGGGCATAAATAAAAGGCTATTTCTTTAGAGGAGTTTTAATTTCAGAGCAAAATTGAGTGGAAGATACAGAGATATCCCACATACCCCTGCTCCCACACATGTACGACTCCTCTATCAAACAAAAGTGGGCAAAGGGCCTAAATAGACACTTCTCCAAAGTGGACATACAGATGGTCAATAGGCACATGGAAAGATGCTCAGCATCATTAATCATCAGAGAAATGCAAATTAAAAGCACAATGAGATATCACCTCACACCTATTAGAATGGCTATCATCGATAAATCAACAAATAGTAAGTGTGGCGAAGATGTGGAGAAAAGGGAACCCTCATGTACTGTTGGCTGGAATGCAGATTGGTGATGACACTGTGGAAAATAGTATGGAGTTTCCTCAAAAAAATAAATAAATAAAAACAAGCCCTTGCTGGTGTGGCCCAGGTGTTTGGGTGTAGTCCCATGCCCTGAAAGATTGCCAGTTCAATTCTCCATCAGGGCACATGCCTGGGTTTCAGGCTCGATCCCAGGATCCCAGGTGGGGGTCAGGTGATCATTATTTACATGTATGTTTCTCTCTTCTCTCCCCATATCCCTTCCTTTCTAAAAATCAATTAAATATTAAATATGACCCAGGGATTCCACTTTTGAGTATATATCCAAAGAAATACAAAACACTAATTCAAAAAGATATATGCACACCTATGTTCATTGCAGCATTATTTACAATAGCCAAGATATGTAAGCAATCCAAATGATCAATAGACGTGTGGATAAAAAAACAGTGCTATATGAGTACAATGGAATACCACTCAGCCATAACAAAGAATGAAAACTTTTGCGACAATATGGATGGACCTGGATGGTAGTATGCTTGTGAAATAAGTCAGACAGAGAAAGACAAATACCATATGATTTACTTATATGCAGAATCTAATGGACAAAATAAAACAGAAACAGACTCATAGATGCAGAGAATAAACTGATGGTTGGCAGAAGGGCAGGAAATGGGGGACTGGGTGAAAAAGGTGAAGGGATTAAAAAGTACAAACTTGTACTTACAAAATAGTAATTGGCATGTAAAGTTCAGCATAGGGAATATAGTCAGTAATCCTACCTTATAAAAGAGAAACATGCAAATTGACGACACCTTCGCTACGCCCACAGCCAATCAGAGCGAACAAGATGGTGGTTAATTTGCATATGCGGGCGCTGAGCGGCCTGGGTCCAGGAAACATCCTCTGGACCCAGGCTGCTCCTAGCCTGTAGGCCCGTGCTTAGGTCCTGAGTGGCAGGGGTCCCAGAACACCCCCTGGCCACTCGAAGCCTATGGGTGTAGGCACCAAGCCACCTGGCCGGGCGGGAACATCCCCTCGTCGCTATAGCAACACGGGGATGTTCCCGCCCAGCTCCCAGCAGCTTACAAAGGCTCCTGCACAAAGCAGCGGTTTGGGGCCACGCCCCCAGCTAGGTGCCCAGGACCGGGGACTGGCTGCTGGCCTCTGGGGTGTGCCGAGACCCTGGCAGCCACTACTGCGTGCTGCCCAGGGTCCCTGCAAGCCTCGAGCCTGGGGCCCATGGTGGGGCTGGCTGCTGGCCTTGGGGCGTTTGGAGATGGGGATGTTCCCGTCCCGCCCCAGAGGCTTTCCAAGCTCCAGCACCAAGTGGCGGTTTGTGTCCACACCCCCAGCCCAGCGCCCTCCACAGGGGGATGGCTGCTGGCCTCTGGGGTGTGTGGAGACCCAGGCAGCCACCACCGGGTGGCAGGGACACACCCCTAGCCCAGTGGACACAACCCAGGGGCTGCATGAGCTGCAGAGGATACACCTTTTAAAAAATTTTTATTGATTTTTTTTTTACAGAGAAGAGGGGAGAGGGATAGACAGTCAGAAATATCAATGAGAGAGAAACATCCATTAGCTGCCTCCTGCACACTCCCCACTGGAGATATGCCTCCAACCAAGGTACATGCCCTTAACAGGAATCAAACCTGGGACCCTTCAGTCTGCAGGCCCATGGTCTATCCACTGAGCCAAACCAGTTTGAGAGTAAATACCTTTTCTGACAACTCATTGGCTAAGCTCCCTGTAGGCCACCACTTGCAGTGTTCTTGGTAATTTGGGTTATACGAATCCAAGAAGGTGATCTAGGGTTTTTCCACCACACTCTTGAAGGAAAAAATGAAGGTCCCTTGAGTGGTCCCAGATTGGAGAGACTGCAGGCTGGGCTGAGGGACAGCACCGCCCCCCTGCCCCCCTCCCCACTGAGCACTAATTTTGTGCACCGGGCCTCTAGTCCTATATAATAAAGATGTAGTATGCAAATGGTCGTAACACCATGAAGCATAACGACCGACCACGTAACGACCTGATCATGGATCAGCAGGAGCATGGGCAGCAAGCTATAAGCGGGCAGCTGAGAGCTATAGGAGGGGGCAGGGCAGCAAGCTATGGGGAGGGGGCAGGGGAAGCTACAGGAGGGCGGGGCAGTGGGCGGAGAGCTACTGGAGGGCAGCAGTGAGCTACTGGCGAGGTGCATGGATTCGTGTGCAGGGCTACTAGTATTTTAATAAACACGTATGGTGCCAACTGGGTACTTGAATTATTGGGGGGATTACTTTATAAATATAAAACTGTTTAACCACTATGCTGTACATCTGAAACTCCATATAAAATTTTATTGAATGTCACTGCAACTGAAAATAAAATTAAAATAATAATAAAAATAGTATCTATTTTATTAAAAAATAAAATGTTGACTTTTAAGGTAATTATATATATATAAGCAGATCTCTGTAAATTAATTTGACTAGTAATGAAACCCTCTAGAGATATAAGAAAAAATAAAGTACAGATTAAAGTGTGAAAAGTACAAAGGGATATCCTGTAATATAGATAACAAAATAAATATGTATATAAATATAAAAATCTATGAATTTATGTATACTTACAAGCCTATTTACTTGGTATGTGAAGGAGTAAAGTTTAAAAGCATATTTCAGTAGCTAATAGGGATATTGACTCTTTCTGAGTTTGGGAAATTAAATATCAGTGGTTTGCTACTGATCTAATGAGAAAATGGCCTCGTGTCACATTTTCCTAGGTGGTTTAGCAGAAATATGTCTACCTAAAGGGAGAGTAGAATTCTTAAGTATAATATGCTTCAGTGGAAACTTGTTTTCCCTGCACTGGCAAAATTAAAGATGTTCTTTACAGAAATGCTGGAAAATACACTTTCCCTCTTGCAGGAAATTGATACTCTAACTACAGCAGAAGGATGTACTCTTTCTTATAGGAGTCTGTCCAGTGTTATAGACAATTTGCCTTATATATTCCTCCCTTGATGATAGTCAATACCAATATGCTTGGAACATTCTCTGGGTATGGTACCATCTATGGCCAGTTTTTTGGTTTTTCTTCTCTCTCTAAGTAAACCTAACTAAATAAAACAGTATTGATCCTGTGACTTTACCTCATTAATAACACATTCTAAACAGGTAAATTAAGTGATTCAAATACAGTAATTCAGAACATAGCCTGGAGGGGAAAAGGGCTCTTCACATTAATGGTTAGAAAACCCATCCCCTATTCCTAGCTCGATGACCAAATGTGGGGATTATTCTACAAAATGGAGAGCTTAAGGTTTACCTGCATATCTAATATGAAATAATTTATTCAGTGACTTCCACCTGCACTCACTCATATCAGTATTAATATTTGCAAGAATTGCTTATCAGTCCATAAAGACTCTCCTCCATGAAGATGATACACTTTAGCAAACTTATTTTTTCTGAATCTTTAGAAAAATAATTTGATGAAAAATATTACACTATTTTGACACAGTTTGCTTTCCTTTCATAATAAACTATATTTTGAGAAAAAGGATATATATATGTATATATATATGCATATATATGTATATAAATTTAATTGAATATATAGTTAATGCATTTTAATAGCTTATATAAAGTTTTGATTTAACAAGAATTTGTCAAAAAGTGCTGAATTAAGATACTACTGGAGATACATAACAAGTATATAAATATATACATAATTTATATATTTAGTAAATCTAGTTTTGAGCCTTTATTATCTCTGAAAATATCATTTTAATTTACTTTTTATTTATGTACTGCCTTCCATCTTTCAATGGACTAATTGGACCAAGGAAGCAGAAATTATTTCTTTAACAACTGGTATATTCCAAGTACTTGGGGTGTGTCCAGCACATATTGAGAACAAAAGAATAAATGTTACTTACATTTGCCTAAATACAACGATAAGAATGGATATAAAATGTTTGACCCTTTAATGTGAATATATTATTTAGGTTTTAAGTCTTTTCCTTCTGTATTTTTTCTATTTTATATGATTGTATAAATTAAGGAAAAGTAAATTACTATATACCTTAGAGAGAAGTGCTTCAGTAAATTCAAAATTGGTAAACATTCCCCAAGACTGTGAATTAATGCAGTTACTGCCCTGCAGGTAGCTTTTAATGGTTTCCATTCTCTATGACAATGGAAGATCATCAATTTACTACTTAAATATTCCTTTCTAATCACTTAAACATAGTTTCCAGGTCCAATTCAAGATGTGTGAGTGTGTGTGTGTGTGTGTGTGTGTATGTGCAAGCATTTAGAAAATTTTTCAGATTTAATGGAAATATATATATATACATATATATTTTAAGCTAAGAGTACTTGTTTTTAATTAGTTCTTTTGTTATGATATTTGTGTTGTATATTCGCATGTTTAAATATTTTAAAGTGATTTACTAAAAGTGGAGGATTGAACTGTGTTTCTTGCAAAAATGTAGGAAATTGGACATTGATACAGAGTGGAAACAGCTTTTGTTAAATCTTATTGAACACATAATTGGAATTGTTTCAGTGTGCATGCCCTGCATGTGAATATTATTATGTTGTTGGCTTGTTTAGATAAATAATCTTATGTAATAGAAAAAATATGAAATAATTTCTATGTTTAGTTTATTTTAGCCGTCTAAATGCTTTAAAACACATTATAGATTTAGTAATCTCTACAATGTTATTTTATGAAGTGAAACCAGAGCAAAAAAAGGAAAGACACTACTGAAAGTATTTTCCTCATTTAGCAATTTGAATTGTGACAAAACTTTGCTAGTATGAATTAGAAGCTCTACTTGTAAATTTCTAATAGATATGGCTGTCAAGTTAACTATACACAGGCAAAAGAAAGGTGAACTATACTGGAAATTTACACTGATCATGGTTATTATTTTTTACCTTATACATCAAAAATTGATGGTGCTCTCTAGAAGATTCTCTAACGTCCCCAGGGATGGTTAAAATTACAAAGTTATGTAGCATTCTTAAAAGCAAAGGTAACAGAGAGAGACCATAAAGTATTATTTGCTGTTACATAAAACAATGTTTAATGGTTATCAAATGAATAATGGTTCTCAAGCCAATAATAACAACAAAAAGTGAAAAAGAAATGAATAAAGAATATGTTTCAATGTGTAAAGTGTAGAAAACAATACCAAGTTCTGGGTAATTTCTGAAGAAACAGCATTTTGCTGAAGCACACATTTTGAAATTAGAAATACTCTACTGGCAGGAATAACCTCATAAATTAGGCATAACAAGAAAGTAAGGATAAAATCTAGATGTTTCATGGGAGGATGTGTAAACATGCATGCTATTATTCACTGTGGAAGGAGAAAAGTAAGTCAAACTTCGAACTGTGCAGTGGTTTATAGTGTGGCAAGTATGAGAAACGTGTGCAGATTACGCAGTTACACAAAAGCTATTAATCTTGTAGTAAGAGAAGAAGGATGTTAGACACATAGCTTTTGTATTTATCTATTTTCTCCCATCAAAATATACAGAGTACCTTTAGAGAACAAAGAATTTCCATTTTCAGCTAAGACAAATTAATAGATGTTGGAATTCCCCCCCGCCCCCCAACCCCACATACACACCTCTGCTCTTAAAAAGTGAGAAAACTGGGCTAAGTATAAAGGAACCTGTTTCTTTCTTTCTTTCTTTTTTTTTGTTTTTTTCATAATTTGAACTATAGGCAATGTATGACAGTGATCCCTAAGAGAAGGGGATAAAGGGAGCCCAATTGCCTCTCTTTCTTCCTAAAGAGAGTTTCCAGGTTGCATCATAGGAAGGTAGTGAGGCAAAGCATTGAAGTTTCTCTAAGTTGCACAGAACAAACTTGGAGCTCAGGGAGACTAATGTGGCTAGTGTTCACAAGGCAGAATATTGTAATAACCCCAAAAAATATTGAAAAAGAGAGTTCCTGAGTTCTGAGGAAGGTTACCTTTGACATTCAAATGAGTACTGGTTAGCACATATGTATGAGGAAACTAACTGAGACAGTAAGTGAATCTGCAAAAAATAGGCATCGGGAACAATTCCTAGAGCCCACACAGGGCTGTTAATTTGTGTTCCCACCAACCACACTGGAGAAGTCTCATATTACACATAACACTGGGAGATGATCTGAAGGGTAAACCTTATTTAGTGGGACAAGATTTAACCCAGACCACAAGTTGCTCTGATCCCTCCTAACTAAGCTTAAACGCTAAACTCAAGAGGAAGAAACTGTTTCCCAGTAACCTACGTGTGTCCCAGAATACTACTCAACTACACGAATGGGGATAATAATGAATAATGCATTTTTAAAACTCAAACAACGAGCTAAAATACACAATGTCTGGTAAAAAATAAAAATTACCAGTCATGCAAAGAAGTAGGGAAATTTGACTTATAATAAGGATAAGATTAAATCCATGGAAATAGACTGCAAAATTACACACCTAATACAATTAGTAGACAAAGACATTAAACAGTAGTTATAAATCTATTACTTCTCCATATGTTCATTAATTATAAGGAAGATTAAGTATGCTAAATAAAGAAAAGAATAATTTAGTGATAATCCAGTTAAACCTCTAGAGATAAAAAATGTAGTGTTTGTATTGAAAAATTAATAGAATATCAGACACTATAGAAGAGATTAGTGAACATGAAGACTCAGCAAAAAAATATTCAACTAAAACACAGAAAAAGAAAGAAAAGAAATTGAAGTAAATGACAGAACCATCAGTGATCTACAATATACAGGCTGGGGCAAAATTAGGATTACTGTTGTTTATATGGAAAATAATATAATAATCCTATCTAATAAAAGAGTAATATGCAAATTGACCATCACTCCAACACAGAAGATGGCTGCCCCCATGTGGTCAAAGATGGCTGCCCCCATGTGGACACAAGATGGCTACCACAAGATGGCCAGCTGGGGAGGGCAGTTGGGAGGGACCAGGCCTTCAAGGGAGGGCAGTTGTGGGCAATCAGGTCAGCAGGGGAGGGCAGTTGGGAGGGACCAGGACTGCAAGAAAGGGCAGTTAGGGGCAATCAAGCCTGCAGGGGAGGGCAGTTATGGGTGACCAGGCAGGCAGAGGAGGGAAGTTGGGGGCGACTGGGCCTGCAGGGAAGGGCAGTTGGAGGGGACACAGGCCTGCAGGGGAGAGCAGTTGGGGGGGACCAGGCCTGCAGGGGAGGGCCGTTAGGGGTGACCAGGCCTGCAGGGGAGGGCATTTATGGGGCAAACAGGCTGGCAGGGGAGCAGTTAGGCATCATTCAAACTGGCAAGGGAGTGGTTACGGGATGATCAGGCTGGCAGGCAGAAGTGGTTAGGGGCAATTAGGAAGGCAGGCAGGCGAGCAGTTGGGAGCCAGCAGTCCTGGATTGTGAGAGGGATGTCCGACTGTCCGTTTGGGCCCGATCCTACTGGGATCTGGCCTAAACGGGCAGTCAGACATCCCTCAAGGGGGTCCCAGATTGGAGAGGGTGCAGGCTTGGCTGAGGGACATACCCCCCATGCTCAAATGTTGTGCACTGGGCCTCTAGTAACTAATAATACAAGAATAAAATTTGTGTCAGGTACTCAAAAATTGAAATATAATTTTGCCCCACCTTGTATGTGTAATTAGACTAGAAAAAAAAAAGGAGAGTGTGAAGGGGCAAAGAATATGTAAAATAGTAATAGAATTTTTGTTCTAAATTTAACAAACACAAGTCAATAAACCCCAATAGAATAAATACAAAGTAAGCATATCAAGTTGCTTCATAAACAAATTGCTCAAGACTGGCTGGCATGGCTCGGTGGTTGTGCGTAGACTTATGAGCCAAGAGATCACAGTTCAATTCCTGTTCAGGGCATGTGGCCAGGTTGGGGGCTTGATACCCAGTGTGGGGCATGCAGGAGGCAGCAGATCAGTGATTCTCTCTCATCACTGATATTTCCAAAATCTCTCTCTCCCTCTGACTTCCTCTCTGAGATCAATAAAAATATATATTTAAAAAACCCCACAAATTTCTCAAATGAGTGATTAAAGAGAAAATTCTAAAAAGTAGCCAGGGAACAAGCCCTCACTGTCAAAATGAAAAAAAGGGTCCCAAACAGGGTTTGAAATGAGGTCCCAAAATTAAATAGCTGAAGAAGAAAGCACAGTGCCCAACTACACCTTGTCCTTTGGGAAAAGATAAATAATGGTTCACCCAAGTATATCCTTTAATTAAATTACTTTGGCAAATATACCATTGACCTAGGATAGCAGGATCTACAGAAAGTGATAAATTTTAGAGACCCATATTTCTCTCTAAAATTTTTAAGTGAGCTAGAGATAGTGAGCTTTAAAGAGCAAACAATATAATTGTGAATATTCACCCTACAACATTAGCACCTGTTAATATTTTTATGATTGACCACCTTCATGCTATGCATTCATGCACCTCACTAGCAATACTTAAACTCTTGGAGAATATTAACATTTTTTTACTCCTCTAAATATCTCTAATACCTAGTCTATGGCCGGGGATAGCAAATGATTTTTTTTGTTTATAAATACACAATTTTATTTGCTATGATTTATAGCAAATTATTTTTAAATGTTGTTTCAAGAGAGATGTTAATTTTGTACTTGAAGTGAATATAAAAACAATGCCTAGCATACACTGAGTGCTAAAAGAGTGCTTGTCCCTTTCCTATTTAAACCTCATCATAATTTTTTTGGCTACACAAGCATAGAGTAAGTAGTTAAATGACTTGCTCAAGGTCATGTGGTTTGTGAATAGTGGAGATTCAAATGCTAATAGGCTGACACAAAGCTCTTAACCAGTGTGGTATGAGACTTCTCAGGCAAGAGAGCAGGAAATGTTCATAAAAAAATTCCCACTGCAAAAGTTCGCTAAAATACTGCATCTTCTGTGTTGGATGCTGAAAAATCCTAAAGGATATTTTAATGGGGGTAAATATAGAGCCTTACCATCTGCTATCCAGTAGTTTGGCAACAAACCTATCAAAAACAGAGGCTGATGTATGTTCAGAGACATTACATTATAAGTGAAATCTGCTTCCTAAGGTAGAAAATGTTTCTGTAGGCAACAGAGCAGTTCTGTAAACCCAACAATTTGAGATGAGTTGGGAAAAGCCAAAAGTATGGGGTAGAGGGCAACTTTAGGGTTTATGCTGCCTACTCATTTGGTAAGAAAGGAGGACCATTTGGTATTTGAAAGTTATCAATACATATTTGGTAAATGGATAGGTATATTTTCTCTTCACAATTATTTTATTTTTACTCTACAAGTATGCATCCTTCTGTTACAATAATATCTACTTAGAATGGTTTTCTAATTACATCAATAAGTGCCCTTTCTGACTTTGGATCCAGTGTGGAAACCCAGAAGCATACATTGCTTCAAAAATTAAAGCGAAGAATTTCACAAATAAACTTTCATCATTTCTGTCATTTTTATAGAACCTAATCTAGTGAAGGAGAATATTGCAGCTAAATGACTGACAGGGAAAGTGTCTTTTTTAATTGGCACCGGGCAATTTATCAGACTCTGTTGTCAGGGACACTCCATTAGGCTGTGAGAAAGTGATTGGTGGGATAACATTCAATTGAAAATCTCTGTGGATGATAGTTCATGCCACCATTACATCAACTTAATGAATGAGGCCCAATAGCGTCCTCCTCTTCCTAGAAGGAACACATCCATCATGGAACAAAAGAGTCCCTGGTGCCAATGAGATGTCATGTTTTTTTCTTCTTAGTCTGTGCGAGGACAAAAAGATTTCAGAGTCTAAACTGCGGAAAGTACCGACATCCTCATCCCATGGAAAATAATTGCCTGGACCATCTCAGCTCATTACTTATCCTATATCTATGAGGTTATCTGCATGTCTATTATCTACCTTAGACAAATACAAAACTTGTTTCATGTCTTTTTCTTGGAATACATGAACAAACTCCTGATAGTGAGGCTTAAAAACCTATATAAACTTTTAATTGGTGTCATTGCTATGCCTCTTAGCATAGCACCTGAATGTACCCAGTAAAATCTTGGAAATATAATAATCAGTCAAAATCAGCAAAGATATTTCCTACCATTTTTAGAAACTTCCATATCTTGTTCTCACACTTCTAAGAGAAAAAAGGGGTGATAGGGGGATAGGTGGAATTTCCTTTCCATCATTTTTATTTTATTTCTCCTTTTTTTTTTTTTTTTTTACTTTTCCATTGCACCTTGATTGTTTTTCTTCTTCTTCTTCATCTCCTTCACAGTGTAGAATAAAACCTATAACAGATTATGTGACCTGAATGTGAATGGCCTGAATTGGAGCTAACATTTCAAATCTTAATTGGGGGAGATGGACCACCACAAAAAGGGTGTGTTTCAGTATGCTTTATTTCAGAAAAAAAAGTCACTTATTTATGCTTTTTATTGGTGTCTTGATCTGTCTCAGAAGCATTCTTTCAACCCCTGCACTCCATATAACATGTTTTACGTAGTAAGCAGTTTTACTCAATACACCATCTGTTTTTATCAACATTTAACTACACAGATGTGTACAATTGATGTGAAAAAGTTCATAATCAAATTATTTTATATCAATGTCACCTATTAATGCCAATCAATATTATTTTGATGTTTACTTTTTCTTTTATTTTATTCTTTAAATATTTTTAATCCTCACCCAAGTATATGTTTTTTATTGATTTTAGAGAGAGAGGAAAGGAGGGAGGGGGAGAGGGGGAGAGGGGGAAAGAGAGAGAAGAGAGAGAGAGATGTAGATGAGAGAGAAGCTCCAACCAACTGAGTTACCCAGCCAAGATTAATCTTTAAATATTCTATTGATATTACTATTATCTTCATTCAAATTTCATGAAATTCAAAATAATCGGACAGTGATATCAATATAAAAGATGTTCAATCCAAAACTAAAATTCAGCTGAAACCGGTTTGGCTCAGTGGATAGAGCGTCGGCCTGCGGACTGAAAGTTCCCAGGTTCGATTCGGTCAAGGGCATGTAACTTGGTTGCGGGCACATCCCCGGTGGGGGGGGGGGGGGGTGCAGGAGGCAGCTGGTCGATGTTTCTCTATCATCGATGTTTCTAGCTCTCTATCCCTCTCCCTTCCTCTCTATAAAAAATCAATAAAATATACTAAAAAAAAACCAAAAAATCTAAAATTCATGTACTCTATATTCCTATATTGTATTTAGACTTATTTTGATAGCAGCTATTCAATACTAGAAAGAAAACCAGATTTAAAAATATGTTTTTAATCTTTCTGGCAGGAATGGTTCTACCTAGGATGGCTCAAGGTTATTTTTTTCTGTATTTAATTTTACTTATTTTTATTTTTTTTTTATTTTTACTGCTGGTAAGCTATTCTGTCAAGAATCAGAGTTTAATGAAAAATAAACACCACCAGTGGAGTCTTGCCAGAAAAGTTGATGTTACAATTTCTTAGAATTGATGTAAGCTAGTGTTATTCAAGCCAAGGTGATTTCTTTTTTGCTTCTTATCTTTTTTTTCCTTTCTCTATTCTCACAGTACAAATACAGCCACATATTCAAAGTAGAAATTTCAGGTTCAGATAAAATACATTAAAAGGAAATGTTATGAATTTCTGGTGGACTCATTTAATTATAATAAACAGCATTCTTTTTCAATTAATATTGCTTCCAAGTGTTTTATTCCCTCAAATGACAGCATGGAAAAACTTTATCGATAATATACTGTATTTCTATCTAATAAGTTCAGGAACTTAGAATTACAGAAGGTACAATTAATTACAATCTAAAATATATCATACTGAGTGCAGATTTCAAGCACATATAATCTTTCTCAAATAATTCCAACCATTCCAAATGATAATTTCCCTCCCTGAAGGACTGGCTTGCCTGATATTTTTTTCTACATTGGCCATTACCATTTGACACATTAAGGAGAAAACATTGAATAGACTAAAACAGGGCTTGGCAATCCATAGCCCGCCATTCAGTTCCTGGCAGCCATCTATTTTATTTCTCTCAAGCTTTATTGAGGTATAATTGTTCTATCACATTGTATAAGTTTAAGGTGTAGGTATTGCTTAACACCCACATTACCTTAGATAATGACCTTTTCTTCTTTTAATTCTTGGTGAAAATATTTAAGATCTAAATTCTTAGCAACTTTCAAGTATATAATACAGGACTGTTAACTATAGTCGCCATGCTGTATATGAGATTCCAGAAGGTACTCATTTATAACTGCAAGTTGTTATTATTTTGTACCCTTTGATCATCCCATCTCCCTACATTCCCCTACTATCTTTATTTCTCCTGTTAGAGGTTTCCTCAGGTGATTGTTGGCTATCTGCTCATATTTATAAATGAGTCTGAAAAGCTAATGAAAGTTTTATGCATATGGGTGAGACTAGTAAGCTAACGGTGGTTTTGTTAGAGAAATTCCAATATCTGTATAATAAAAGCCTAAGAAACTGTTAGGGTGGAATGACCAGAATGACCTGTCGCTATGATGTGCACTGACCACCAGGGGGCAGACACTCAATGCAGGAGCTGCCCCCTGATGGTCAGTGTGCTCCCAAAGGGGGCGTGCTGCTCAGCCAGAAGCCAGGCTTATGGCTGGCAAGCACAGCGTCAGTGCTAAGGAAGGAGCAGCAAGCTGAGTGGTAAGGACCAGTGAATAGGCAGGCTGTAAGGAGCAAGGGGTCCTGGATATGAGAGGGTGCAGGCCAGGTTGAGGGACCCCACACCACCACCCCCCAGTGCACGAATTTTGTGCACTCAGCCTCTACTTGGTATATAATGTCTTTCCTCTTGATCTAGTCAGATTCTCCAGAAAAGAATCCTTCAACCTCCCACTTGAATTCCAACAATTTGTGATTTGGGGGGAAATGTGCCTGAGCATCACAATGTTTAATATAAATACCTTTATTTAATTCGTCACTTTCAAATGGGCCTTATTTTCTTGATTAATATAGTCTCCATTTCACAGTTCTCTGGCCTCATACTAGGAACAAAGAGGGAGAGTGCTGTAAAATAAAGGTTTATGTACTCCCAGAAGTCGTATGTTGACACCTAATCCTCAATGTGATGTATTAGGAAATGGGTCCTTTGATAAGTGACTAGGTTCTGAGGTTAGAGCCCTCATGAATGGGATTAGTGTCCAAAGAAAGAGATCCCAAAGATTTCCCCTATACCTTTCACCATGTGAGGACAAATCGAAAATATGGCCATCTAGGAATCACAAAGTTGGCGCTCACCACACCGAATCTGCTGGTGCCTTGGTCTTGGACTTTCAAGCCTCCAGGACTGTAAGAAATAAAATTATGTTGTTTATAAGGCACCCAGTATGGTGTTTTTCAAAACAATCCAAAATGACTAAGATATAGAATCACTCTCTGTTCAAAGTGGGAGAAGAGGTATTTAGGCAGTGCATTTTTTCTTAAAATCATGTACCAAGCACATGGCTTCATTGTCATCTTTATCCCTGAATCATTCAGGACATCCTGATGTCAGCAATTACTACTAACTTTCAGGATTCTGTAGGGCAAATTAGGTAATTTATTGCTGTCAAATAGTTGTCTCAGGATTCAGTTTTTGTTTTTTTTTTCAGGTCTGATTTCTAGCTCTTGCTTTTTTTAATTTTGTTTTTCTTTTATGTAGTCTCCTCTCCTAGTATTTTCCCTTTGTTTTGAATACCTTTATAATACTTAAGTATTGAATGAAAATATCCATGTATTTGGAGCAATGGGTGTGGTGTTGGTTTTTTTCCAGATTTTTTGAGGTATAATTTTTTGAGGTATAAAACTTGTATGTATTTAAGGTGAACAGTTTGGTATTTTAATATATGTATGCATTGTGAAATGATGACCACAATCAAGGTAATTATCATTTTCATCAAATTGTTAACATTTTATTTCTTTTTTTGGTGAGAATGTTGAAGGTCTATCTGCTCTCTTAGCAAACTCCAAGTATACCATGCAACTGTAGTCACCATGCTATGCGTCAGATCTCCAGAGCTTGTTTAGCGTGCAGAGCTGAAACTTGTACACTTTTGACCAGCATCTTCTTATCACCCCACCCTCACCCAGACCATGGAAACCAGCATTCTAACCTGTTCTTCTATCACTGACTATTTTAGATTTCATCTATCACTGACACCATGCAGCATTTGTCTTTCTGTGACAGAAATGTCTTTTAAAATATGACTTCATAACATAATCCTACTGAATGTTAAAATCTTTCTTTTTGTCCCACCCTCTCTTATTTCCAAAGTCTCAGCCTCTATTAACTCTTTAAAGAAAAAACAATTAGTGTTGCAGAATTAATCTCGAGTACACCAAGGAATCATTTAGACACATCTATCTTCCACCTATCCTACATATGTGGCATGAGCATGATGCTTAAAGTGGAGAAAGCTTGGCTTGTTGTTGACTTGTGCAATTAGGTTAATAATACCTGCTACTTATTATTGTCCTGGAGATAAAATTACATAATTTTATCAATTCCCCACCCAACGGGGTATTTGCCCCTGATATGTTTAATTCCATGTTGATTAGAGATTGAAGTCTGTCCTTTCGCCTTTATTCCCACACAAAGTATGTAAAATCTGACTCTCTGTTTTTGGACTTCCAAAGTTAAAGGACAGTTTGAGGGTGTGTTATTCACAGATGCTGCATCAGCAGGAGGTACAGACTCAAAATTAATTTGGTGCTGATCCTCTGTATCGTACATGAACCTCACCACATGTGGCTCTTCTTCTTCCCATATCAGAAGTTTGGCTCCCTCCTTACCTTGTTCTTCAGGTCCATTTAACTTCATGTTTACCCATGCCTCTGTCTAGCATAGTTTAAATTTTTTTTAAAAAGTACTTCTAAGAGTAAATATATTTAATGATTTCTCCTGACAAATATTTAGCTGTTTTTGTGTTTGTTTATGTTTTTATTTAACTATGAGGTAGTTTTAATTAACAATAATAGACCAGATAGAAAACAATCTATATAATAAAAGCCTAAGCAACCATTACAGCAGAATGACCAGAACGACCAGTCGCTATGTTGCACACTGACCACCAGGGGGCAGATGCTCGACACAGGAGCTTCCCCCAGATGGTCAGTGTGCTTCCACAGGGGTAGCGCCGCTAAGCCAGAAGCCAGGCTCACAGCTGGTGAGCGCAGCAGCAGTTGTGGGAGCCTCTCCCGTCTCTGTGGCAGCGCTGAGGAGCAGCGAACCAAGTGGTAAGGAACAGCGAGCAGGCAGGCAGTAAGGAACAAGGGGTCGTGGACTGAAAGAGGGTGCAAGCCAGGCTGAGGGACCCCCCACCCCCCACCCCCAGTGCACAGATTTTGTGCACCAGGCCTCTAGTATGCATATAAAGGCTAATTAGTGTGATGTAACAATACTACATTTACAAATTGCTCAATAGAATATCTGACCTACAGTGTGCACTCTAGAAATTTCTGGGTTTTGCCCCACATGCCTATTTTAAAATTATTGTACTTATAATAATTATACTAGTATTGTTAGTTAATATGGACTGAAGGACTTCTAATACATTTTTCTGCTTAATACTCAGAGTCACCCTTATAAAGGGTGTCTTAATTTTTTTTTCCATTTTCTGAATCTGAAGATTAAATTGTTTCCTCAGCATTATATATATTTTTACCAATTGGCAGTTTTCAATCCAACCGATTTTGAGATCCACATGTTTTATCAGTACACCAGGTTCCCCCATTCTGAAGCACTTTTCTTTTTCCAATTAGGTTGGAATGCTTCACCCCCATACACCATGTGGCTAATGAAATCATATATCTACCCACACCTCAGCAAGAACAGAAAATCACCCATGGAATGTGGGTGATGAAGAGTAGATGAATAAATGTCTCCATCATGTTTTTTCAAATGTTTATTATTATCACATTGATTTTTGTAATTACTCTGCTTAAATAAATGTATGATGTTGTAAAGGGGAGGTGAACGCTAATTTTTTATAGTAAATATATAGAGATATAATGGAAAAGAGTTGAAGAAATGTCAAGGACTAGGGAACTGAGGATCATCAGTTCAAGCTGTGAGTCTTTGCCAGGGGATGGCTTTTGGGGATTAGATGACAGAGCTGGGAAGAGAAGCCTGGACTGTGGAGGGTATCTCTGAAGACAGACTTCATCATTTTGCCTTGGGTCAGTTCCAAACTGAAAGTGAAGTCCACAGCTAAGACAATTATTTTGAGGAGTTATGTCTTGAACCACCATTATTTAGTGGAATAGCATTGGTTTGAGCCTATACCTTATTGTCTAACGAGTATAAAATAATGTGCACTTTTGAAGTTCTATGGATTTTTAGTGGAGTGCTAGAATCTTAAATATCATTATTTCACACAACCCAAGCTATAAAACAAATCTAACCTCCAGTGAAAATTCTTGTTACTTTTTTCCACAATCCCTCAAAACAAAAACACCTAAATTAGAGCTATTGCTACTAGATGTAATAAAATTGAATGATGGTTTTATGTACTTTATTTGCTATGAGCCAGATGGCAAAGCTTTAGAGACAAAAGATTCTGGTGTCAGGTGAGGACCTGATCCTACTTCAGTGTTCTTTGTAATGTGAAATGAAGGCCATATAAATATATAAAATATGTGTGTCAAGTCACTCTTTTGAAGTTGAAGTCTAAAACAACAAACTCCTTGAAAGTCAATTCTGTTTATATGTATGTGTGTATATGTGTTTGAGCTCCTAGCAGCGTAAGGAACATTTGGAGAAACTGACCAAAGAATAAATTGTCATAAACACTGTTAGTCAGTAATTGACAAGAGTTCCTCCGCAATTGCCAAAAGCCAAGAGAATGCGTGTAGCCTTTTCCAAGTTACATTTTGTTAAGGGACTTGAGAGAGAAATATTCCCGGTATCTGCGATCTGAGTAACGTTACCAATAGAAATGGAACTAAGAAGCTTTTTTGTTGCCATAGCTGGTTTGGCTCAGTGGATAGAGTATGGGCCTTCGGACTGAAGGGTCCCGGGTTTGTTTCTGGTCAAGGGCACATGTCCAGGTTGCTGGCTCGATCCCCAGTAGGGGGGTGTGCAGAAGGCAGCCGATCAATGATTCTGTCTCATCGATGTTTCTGTCTCTCCCTCTCCCTTTCTTCCCTTCCTCTCTGAAATCTATAAAAATAAATAAAAAGCTTTTTTGTTAAGGCATGATAACAAGAAACTGAGAATTTGCTGCAATTAGTATACTAACATAAATAAAATAATATCGAGGCTGATACAGACCAGTGTAGATCAATATGGACCATAAAGTTAGCTCATTGTAGGGCTTAGAATTTCATTTAGCACTAAGAATATTGAAGCAAATAAAATATATAGTTTCCTTTTCAAGCAGGTTTTTGTTGTTAATCTTCAAAGGAGGATATTTTTTCCATTGAATTTTAGAGAGAGTGAAAGGGAAGGAGAGGAGGGAGAATAGAGAGAAAGAAACATCAATGTGAGAGAGACACATAGATCGGTTGCCTCCTGCAGGTACCCTACCTGGGCCAAGGGTCAAAACTGCAAACCTGGTACATGCCCTTGACTGGGAATCAAGCCTGCAACTCTTCAGTGTGTGGGGCAATGCACTAACCACTGAGCAACAGTGGAGTTGCTCAGGGCTTGCTCCTTTTTCTAACAATGGATAGGGTAGTTCCAGCTTCCCCTCTCCCCACATTGTGAAGTGATGCTCATGTGTGTTAGCCCATAACTGTGAGCATAGCCAAATTGGCTGTAACTCCAAATAATTGATTTAGGGATGGGCTATGGACTGAATTGTGTCCCTTCAAAGTGCATATGCTGAAGCCTTGACTCTCAGTATGACTATAGTTGGAAATAAGACTTTTAAGGAGGTAATTAAGATTAAAAGGTCATAGGGTGGGATCCTAATCATTAGGACAGGTGACCATTAAAATACGAGGGAAAAACACTAAAGCATGTTCTCTCTACTTGTGAACAGAGAAAAAACCATGGGAAGACACAGTGAGTAGGTGGCTATCTATAGGCCAAGGAAAAAGGTTTTACCTTGAACCCAAAATTAACTGACCTTGATGGCTCCTTGATCTTGGACTTCTGACCTCCAGAACTGTGAGAAAATACATTACTGGCCTTTAAGCAACCCATTCTATGGTATCTTGCTATGGAAGCCCTAGCAGAGTAATACAGGCTGTATGTACCCCAGCCTCTCAATAATTTTTAATTTCCAAGACTATAACTATTATGTCATCTAAAGTGAAGGCAATATTACTGAAAGATAATTTTCAATATACTGTTTTTATTGTAAAAATTAGTTGATAATAAAATGCGTTAGTTATTTGAAACAGAAAGAACCTTTCAGTATTCCTCAAACAGATCACATCAGTCAGGTTGAGAATAAATAACCTGGTAAATAAGAGAAACAGACAAGAAAAGTAAAAAATACAGAGAGAAATATGGCAACATATTTGTTAAGGCTGTCCTGATTTAGATGTCTTTTATTTCTTCTTCTTGCCTAATAGTTCTGGCTAGGACTTGTAGTAGTATGTTGAATATCAGATTTTGAAGAATTTATATGAAAGAAAACATTAATATTTCATAAATTATTTATAAATAGATTAAGTTTTGAAATGATAATGTTTTATATATATACATATATATATATATGTTGTACATATACTGTATAGTTATATATACCTATATAAATAAAAGGTTATACATATAGTATTTAATTGTACCTATCTTTTATTTTGTTAGTGTGAATGCTAGAATATTTAATACTCATCTGTGACTCACATATTTCTATTAGACAGTACTATTCTATAACTTCTATATTCTCAAAGGAATCACATTCTTGAAGGGGTTGAGAATTACTGCTTTGGGAGAGAACACTGAAATCATAAATCCTCTACTAGGATGAGCCTATGAGCATTTGGCTATTGATCCTTGTACTCTGTCCTCTACGTTCTTCAGTGATGCTTCTACCAGCACGTGCATAATATTTACATCTAGAAAGGTGATTTGATACAGCCAAGACTGAAAAATTAGGGGTACTCAAAGATCAAAGTCAAAACTTGAAATTTATACTTAGAACTAATTTTCAACCTGAGCACATGTCAGAGCTCAGAAGTTAACTGATCCACATGGCTAATACCCTTGGAAAATGAGCAACTGATTTCAGCAGGTGAGGCTGCGAAGAGGTGTGACATTTCATCTATACAAAGCCAGCAGCTTCTCACTTTGTTAGTGCATTTTATAATCATCAAAAGAACACACTCAACCAAAAAATCTTCTTTCTGAAAAATTTAACTTGTGTATATACATTACTTTCAAAATGCTGTTATTACAGCCTCCAGTTCTAATCAATCTGGCCAAAGAGTTGAAGAAAATGACATTTATTTTTGTAATAAATCTAACCATGGGAAGATTGCATATAAATATAAATCCTTGTTTCTAAGAATCCCTTCAATTGTTCTTCCCCACTCTCACAGATACAACCAGTTTAGTTATCATATAAGCTTTAGGAAACAAACAGCTAGATTTGAATGTCAGCAACGTATTCAAAAAACATAATGAAAATAAAAATCATGCCTTGAAATACTAAAATTAATAATAATAAAAGTACATATCAATTTACCCTATTTTTCCATTTTAATACAACTAGTTTATATTTGACCTGTTTGTTTTACCTTTGTCAGAAGTACTCCCCCTTCAGCTTTAGCCCACAAAGTTATTATATCAGCAAGTATATTACACAAATATATAAAAGTAATTTTATATCTCATACAGACTATGAGATATAATTTTAGCATGTTATAATTAATCCTACCTCTGCTTACGAGCAAGGAATGTAGAAAGTAGACTAGAAAGATGAAATTCAAAGAAAAAAAAAAGGCAATTCAGAAAGCTGACATGCATTGGTCGTTAATAGTAGAATCAGAACATGTTTCAAAGCCAATCCTAGAAATATACTATCTGTTATAAAGTTGAACTACCAATTTTCAGGACTTACACAAAAATGTGTGTAAATTATGTAAGTCTGACTAGCTTAATCTATTTTGTATGATTCAGCATATGATTAAGGAAGTCAATCTCTCTAGTTTATCATGTCATTCAGTATCAGTAAAGAAATGTTGAATAAATAATATGTTACTTTATAAAAGCTAATAAGTGATGAGAGAATGCTGAGGAAAACAAAATACATGAATTTTACAGGTTGTAATAAGACTGTATGGAGAAGATTTTGCCACTTATTTTTGTTATTCTACCTAGAATATCAAATAACTATAAATCACTTTTTGGTCATTTCATTGGTTATCCTTGATTTATCCTCCAAAAATATTCCCCAGATGTTTTTGTCAGCTGGATATTTTTCTTCATAAAGGAAAACCAAAACTAAAAATTAGACCAAGAAATCTCTTCTCCAGTGGCAGTTTTGAAATAGTCAATTATTACTGCTATTGTATGAATAATTAATTAGTTAGCAAATTAAGATATTTTGTGTTAAAATAAGAATCTTATAATTTGCTCAGAATTTTGAAAATGCTTTATTTTCTGTCTTTCCAAGTCATATAGTACAATTTGTACTGAGAAAGCCCTTCCATGGAATCAATTTTCCAATCAAACTTAAGTCTGATTGGCCATCTACTGCAGAATATGAACACATAAACTCAGCATAAGAAAGCAAAGATAATTAAATCTTTCCCTTTGGATGAATGTATAAAGAAAATGTTAATTTAGCAAGTCGTCCATATGGCAGGATTAAAGAAATAGCTTTTGTCTTCAACTGCTTTAGGACAGAGTTCTGGCAATTAATTATGTAAAAATGATGTCAGCAAATGACACTTCTAAATGTGGTAGCATGTGCTCTCTTTTTTTTCAACAGCAAATAATGCAGTGTGAATTCTCTGGGCAGGTGCTGATTTCTCAGAACAAATAATAACCTCTAGTTTTTGTATCTCTACTGCACCTGGCTAGAGCAAAGGCATTGACAATTTGATATTGATGCTTGTGCAGATATATTTGCATCTGAGTGTTATAGGTAGAACTGTCAACATCAGTTGTCTCATAATTATAAAACCATCCATTTGCTCATCTGAAAATTGTTCACAATTTACAGCATCTTAAAAACAGCAAATCTCTCAAGGTTGTCTTTATGAAACTGCAAAATGTTTGAAGTGACTATAGGTAGACTAGGTTTCAATTCCTACTTTAACAGCTTCCATTTTAGTGACTTTGGCCAAATTCCTTGTACCATCTGAATGCATGGTGTTGAAATAACTTTCTAGGTCCAAGAAGGGGCAGCTCCTTCCTGGGGTGCCATGTCAGCAAACTAAAACATAGATAACTTTTATGTCCCTGTAAATGTTTTGCTTGACCAGAAATGCAGTGTATTCAGTCAGTTAATCCCCAAACACCAAAACAACCATGGGCCCCCTCAATCCAAACAAGGTTAACCATGATCCCAGCCAACAAAATATTTTCTCTTTGTCTCATTCTTGTTCTTTATTCTTTAATGTATAAATGCTTTTTTGCCTTCTGCCCCATTTTGCACTTATCCAAAAGGAGACTGTCCATTTCCTGAGGTCTCCAAGTTTTTTGCATTACCTGAATGGCCTTCTTTCATCATTTTTAAACAGTTTCTGATGAGGAGGATGGGATCTGAACGTGACTGCTAATGTCCTGCAGGACCAGATGCAGCAGATGTAACGCCTGCTGACGCCTTTGAGTTTACTGTTCCTCTTGTCATCACCGATGACCAAGGGTAAGTCACTCTCAGATTTGAGCTCTGCTCCCCCGTATGCAGCTCTCAGATTCACTCAAACTTTATTATATATGTACATATTGTAGAGAGTTCTGGTATCCTAGAAAGATGCAGGAGTTAATTATATTGGGAGTCTACAGTGGGTGGCAGCTGTTAGAGAACTTACAAAGCCTCAAGGTAAGTCCACAGCATAAACCATTGGGGGACTTGGGAAAATAAATTAAGACATAAATCTCTAACTTCAGAACATAGGAATCTTTTTATTTCTTCTTAGTGAAATATCTCCTCCCTGATATAAAGAAGCATATTGAAGATATTATATTTGGATGGGTGGGCCAGTGGTTTGATATAATTCAGGTTACAGTCACATTCTTTGAAGAATTAAAAGCAACTGTCTTGCAAAGTGAGGACTACGTATACAACCTATCTTACAAACCCAGTATTTACAAGAACACAAAAAGCTGTGTTTTACCAATCCCAGGACCTCCCATATTCATCTCAAAAGGCATGTAGTTACTGTAAAATTTCTGACTTTAGGAAACAAAAGTTCTTCTTGAGAAATTTATATTCTCTCCATATGCCTGTGAGTGTTAAATGTTCTACCTGGTCTTGTTTAGGAACTGTGGGTCATCTCTTTGAAATGTAAACTTCTGGGAGGTTGTTCTTTCAGAGTGGAAAAAAAGAGGAGTAAGGCTATTTGTAAACTGAAGGGTCCCAGGTTTGATTTCGGTCAAGGGCATGTACCTTGGTTGTGGGCACATCCCCAGTAGGAGTGTGCAGGAGGCAGCTGACCGATGTTTCTCTCTCATTGATGTTTCTAACTGTCTATCCCTCTCCCTTCCTCTCTGTAAAAAATCAATAAAATATATTAAAATAAATAAACAAATAAATAAATAAATAAATAAATAAATAAATAAATAAAATAAAATATTTACCCAGTACTATGATCTTAAAAAAAGCCTAGGGCCCAGTGCATGAATTCGTGCACCTTGAAAGGAACTGTGGGCCATGAGGCTGCAGTGGGCACAGGGGCGGGTCTCAGCCCATCCTTCAGGCCTCCACCCAGCCCCTCCTGCCACAGCCCCTGGTCCCCTGTCTGCCGGCAGCCCTGCTCCCACTGCCATGGCTCCCATGCACTGACGGCTCTCAACTACTGACAGCTTGGAGCAATTGGGGCCAGGGACAGCAGAGGATGTGAACCACAGCTGCTGCTCTGATCGCCCCTCCGGAGCAGGGGGAGGTGGAGAAGCCCTCAGGGGTGATTGGGGCTGGCAGCCACTGCTCGCACCCACTGACAATGCCAGGTGATTGGGGCTGGAGCCAGGTGCCAGCAGTGGGAGCAATCGGTGGCTCTGGTGCCAGCAGTGGGTGGGAGCAGAGCTGCCAGCAGCAGGTGCGAGCACCAGGCAGGACCGTGGTGCATGAGAGCAAAGAATTTTCAGTAACCTCCAGAGGCTTGCCCCAATGACAGTGACTGGTGTCCCACCTTGGTCTGGTGCCCCCACTCACCTGCTGCACCATCCTGCCGTGGCCACCGCCGCCATGTTCCACGCACGCCCCTTGGTGATCAGTGCATGTTATAGCAACCCGTTGTTTGGTTGTTCAGTTCCACTGTTCAGTCTACTTGCATATTAGGGTTTTATATAGATAGAAAACCAAAGATGGTATTCTCATGTATCACTATAAAAAGCCAGGCTACTCTTAAGTAATTGTTTGAAATTTAACAAATATTTTAGCTAAGTTCATTATATTTATTACTAGTATACATCATAGTTTGAAACAAAGTATAAACTAATTGTAAACACATGCTTGATTTTGGTACCTCAAAATCAAGAATAAATTTTATTTCCACATCAACACAACAAAAATATCACCTTTTAAATATATGAACTCTGTTACTTCAATCAAATTAATTAAAACCTTCTGAATATCTTTATGATCTTTACACATAGAATGCTAGGTTGCATTAAAAGGATTATTTCATATTTTTACAGAATTATCTACTCTTTCAATTTTCATTAAAATTCAGTTTCTCCTCTTCATTAAAAATAAATATTTTGCTTACATCCAACTTATCCATGTTTTCTATTATGGTTCACAGCACCCACCCAATTACCCACATTTAATAGATCTAAATGAAATTAATATCTATTAAAGGTAATTCTCAACTAATTATCCTCAATGTTCTGTTCATCCTATATAATAAAAGAGTAATATGCAAATTGACCCTAAAGGTAGAATGAGCAGACAACTGCTCGACCAGTCACTATGAGGCGCACTGAACACCTCTCGGTCCCTTCTCCCGGCCATCAGGCTCCAATTGCCCGATGGTGAATGGGGAACCTGGACATGTGCAGTAGGGGGCGGGGCCAGCTGCGGGCAGCCGGGGAAGATGGCCCTGATGGCAGGCCAGGCCTAGGGATGGTACCCGCGCATGAATTTCGTGCACCAGGCCTCTAGTTTCTAATGACACTTTTTGATTAGTCTCATAATGGCAGAGTGTTCCAAACATTATGTGGCTCTTATGTGATATTATTAACTTTGTTCAGTATCTCCCTATTTATGGTGCAGACATCAGTACATAGGAAGACAATCAAATAAAAATTACCAAACCTTTTGTTTTAGCAATGTTATATTCTCCTTGCATTCTATTTTATTACACTTGAACTCTAATGTTTTTCTCATTTTTAATTGGTTTATTTATTTGTGTTTCGTGAGCATATTACTTATTCATTTTTGGATACATGAGTCATATACTCAATTAAGACTCTATTAATGGGTTATTATCAGGCAGTATGTGTCAATAAAGAAATTAGACAATTAAAGGACTCAGAGATGGCTAGAGATGGGTAAGGCTGCCTAAAATTGGAATATAGTTGGTGGTGTTGAAGAAATCAGGATCCAAGGGAGTTTGGGTGGTTGTACTATGAGGGTCTCCTAATCACAGTAGGAGTTTTGGGGGTTCATTTTAGTGCACTAAATTAATGTGATTTAATACTCCTTTCCATACTATTTTTTCTTTGAATCTCCTTCTACTCTGCCCTAATAATAACTGAATGATTCTATAGGCATATCTCTAGTTCAAATTCCAAAGGAGAATCCACTGAACCTAACTACTCTCTTTTTCTTATTTAGGCAGAGCTTTCATTTAAAGCTGATTGTCACGGGTAAACTTATATTTTGACTTGATTGCGTAAGGTGCTAACCTAGCCCTAACGATGCCAGTCTCATTTGATAGATGGTACATAGGTAATTTTCACCTACAACTGCTTTATCAGTAGGGTGTGGAAATGTATTGGTTTCCCTTAGAAAAGGGTAGTGTGATTGTAGTCATCACGATCAACCTCTTTAAATCCGTGTTATTGAATTTCAGTCACAGAAGAAGGTTAGGAATTAGCATGTATTTCAATGTTTGCTCAGTGTTCATCTGACCACTGGCTATTTTAAGAGTATAATGTTCCATGTATCAATGAGTGTCAATGGTGCAAAGTAGAGCAGGAATATGAACCAAAAATGCATTAATAATTATATAGGGATAGTGTGTAGTCTCAGTTTCCAGGAATGGTGTACTAGTTAGGGTTCTCCAGGAAAACAGAACCAATAGGGGAGACTGTGTATATGTATATGACGCGTATACAAGGGTGGGCAAAAGTATGTATACAGTTGTGAGTATGTGAAACACAGAGCTAATAAAGCTATTGTAATAATCATGACCTGCATGTCTTTCTCCATATGAAAAACTATAAACATACTTTTGCCTACCCCTGTATATATTTAGATGTAGATCTATATATATAGATATAGATATAGATATGAAGGGGAGAAAGGAAGAGGGAACTAAGCAGCATACATAGGAGCAGAGATGAGCAAAAGCATTAGAATTTGGAGATATGTAGTCCTTAGCCCCATTTCCTCCTAATGGCCAGCTTTGGGTTATCCTTTTGTGTAATGTGCCATTACCCTCAGAATAAATTCTTTTTATAAACTAGTTCAAGTCTCATCTTGCTTATGTGCAACTGAAAATTTCCTAATCAGTTCAGGTAGAACAGCATCGCACCCAGCAGTAAACCTTTAACCCAGTATGGTGGCATAACCCACATTCTCAGTGCCAAAAATAACAGCAAGAGAATTTCCAAGAAGGCCCAATGTACACACAATACTCCTGTGGAAAGGAGGCCTCTTTAGAAATGGAGCTTAATGGAATAAGACTTAGCTGCAGGCTGCCACTTCTCTTTTGTGTAAGAAATATTATATCTTCATATTAAACTGGCAGACCTGGAATTTACTAAGCAACTTTATGCTGCTTTTCTGCTATTGGGGTTTTTATTGAAATTGATTTGAAGGAAGTTATCAGTAAAAGCTTCAATATATATACTGGGTTATGTTTGCTATTAGAAATAACTATTTCTGAATTTAGATTACAAATAAAAGTTTGCTTAGTGCCATCTTAAATATGTAGCATGATTTTATTACATATACTTCTGCACATATTTATGATTTTTAGTTTGTTAAAATAGTGGGCAATCAAAAGGCTGCAATGAAATGGGTTCCTTTTTATCCTAAAGCATTTCTATGCCACACTAAAAAGTAATAAAACTGGTTAAGTGAAAGAGAAACTGACTCCTTAAGGTTATCCTATTTTGTATAAAACACAATAATAGGTATTTAGATGGGCTAATATAATTGTTTCAGTGGAAACTAATTAAAACCTAAGCAAAGAAAAATATTAGCTTTCCTTTTACTCTAAAGTCAACTTGCAGAGCAAAATGAGTGCTGACTATAAGCCAAGCACTATATAAAGTCAATGAAAAACATAAAGGAGACATTAACTTTTCTTCCAGCAGCACAACAGTTTTGGAGAAGAAGCAGATCAATTAATAACCTATCAATCAATCTAACCATAAATGACTTAATGATAAGAACAAAATATTATAGGAATGAAAGTAAACTATAACACCTGAATTCAGCTGAAACCTGAATATCCTGGAGGTCATGCCTATTTCACCATAATTCTTTGTTATTCTAGTAATATCACTGTAATTATAGGTATTCATATTTTAAAATTCATATAATATAGGTCCTTCAAATATTTCAGTCTAAAAACTATTTTTAAAGCTTTGGAAAGGAATTTCTCAACACTAAAAAGACTACACAGTATTTTATATTTTAAGAAAATGGTTGCATCACACATGAAAAAAAAAAAACAACACTGGAAAGAGGGACTATGTTGAGGGAATCATGATCTTAAATTTTAAAATTGAAGAAAACTTATCAAAGGCCTACAGTTAAGTGGAATTATTTACTTTTTTCAGCCACAAAATTTTTTCATCCTAAAATGTGGGTAATTTTCCTTGATCTTCACTTAAATGTATTTTCTTAACTTTAATTCTTCTGTCTTCTCCAATACCTAGTGTGGAGGCAAAATAATGACCCATCCAAAGATGTCCATGTACTTATCTCTGGAATCTATAAATATATTGCCTTAAATGGAAAAGGGACTTTGATGACTATTATCTAGGACCTTGAAAAGTGGAGTTTATTTCAGGATATCTGGGTTTCCTAATATATCAAATGAATGGTAATTGTGGAACAGGAAGGCAGTAGAGTGGATCTGAGATATGAGTGAGTCATGAGAGAGATGCACCAAGTATTACTGGTTTTGAAAATGGAGGGAGGAAGCCATGAGCCAGGATAGGCAGATGGCCTCCAGAAACTGGGAATGACCATCAGCTGACAACCATCCATAAAAGGAGGCCCCAATCTTACAACCATAAGGAGATAAATGTTCTCCTAGAGCCCCCAATAAGAAACAGTCTTACCCTTGATTTTATCTTAGAGAAACCTGTGTCAGACTCCTGAACTAGAGAACTGTAGGGTGATAAATTTATGTTGTTTTAAGCCAGTGAAGTGGATATTTTTATAGCATCTGTAGGAGTTTGAAGTACCTCATCACTGATCCATGGAAAAAAAAAATTTCCTCTAAAGGTAAGTATATAATGATCAGGTTCTCCATCAAAGTCTCACAAAAACAAAGCAAAACAAACAAACAAACACCAAGTCAAATGATTTAAAATTGTTTTGTTAACATGAAGCAATATAGAGAGAAGGGAACTTCTTATATATAAGCTGTTTTGGCAATGTATTTGTCTACATAGCTACAAAGACTATCATATATTAGGGAATAGATATATATTCTTGCATACCTATAATAATGAGTTATTGAGGAGCTAAAATAAGTTCTTGAGGTTCTTGAGATCTGGTAGACTGTCCACTTGTTTTTGTCTTGAGCTAAGTCTTGTTGTGTTGTTTTAGCTACTTTTGGACCAGTCTTGGAGCCAAAGTCTTGAACAGATAGTGGACTTAGGGTGAGAGGCCATTCTGACCTCAGTAAGAAACTGGCTAACAATTCTACTTAGCACTGTGGTATTTACTCTCCCAAACTTTACCAACATTAGTCAATTGCCTTTATAATGTAAATTACAGCTGCTGACCTCCACTAGTATGATTTCTCCATCCACTAAGTCCCAAACACAAAGTTGTTCTGTCTCAATCATGTTTACTAGTAAGATCTTTACAATTTTTATCCTATCAAAAGTGCCTGACTTTCTCCCCTAAGATTCGGAATAAGACAAGATGTTACCTCTCAACACTCCTATTCAACATTATGCTAGAATTACTGCTAATGCAATAAAAGCAAAGGAAATAAAAGGTATTCAAATTAGAAAGTAAGAAAGAAAACTGTCTTTGTTCATATGTGACATGATTGTCTTTGTAGAATATTTCGAAGAGTCAAACATAACACAGTCATGGAACTAATAAATAATTGTAGTAAGATTGCAAGGTAAAAGGTAATATACAAAAGTCAATTGCTTTCCCATATATCAGCAATAAACAATAGAATTTGAAGTGAGAAATATGACATGATTTACATTAGCACCCAAAATTGTAATACTTATGTAGAAATCTAACAAAATATGTACAGTATTTATATATAAGGAAAACTATAACTCTGATGAACAAAATTTAAGTACTAAATAGAGATATTCCATATTTGTGAATAGAGACTCAATATTGTTAATACATCAATTCTTTCCAACTTGACCTGCAGATTCAATGAAATTTTAATCAAACTTTTAGCAAGTTACTTTGTGATTATTGACATACTGACTACTATTGATGCAGAAAAGGAAAAGACTCTGAATTGACAACACAATTTTGAAAAAGAACAAAGAGGACTAACATCATTTGACTATGAGGCTTATTATAAAGATACAGAAACCAAAACATTCTGGTACTGGTAAAATAATAGCCCCCTAGATAAGTGGAACATAATAGTGTCCAGTGATAGTTCCACGCAAATATAGTAGTCAACTCATCTTTAATAAAGGTACAAAGGCAATTCATTCAAAAAATATAATCATTCAACAAGTGGTTCTTGAACAACTGGACATCGATATGTCAAAAAATACTCTAGACAAAGACATTATATCTTTTTCAAAAATGTATTGATAAATTTATGGCTAAACAAACTATGGTACATTCATGCAGCAATAGGAAGAAATGAGCTATCAAAGCATGAAAAACATAGAGGAGTCTTGAATGCATATTGCTCTAGTGGTAAGAAACACCTATGCACTATCTGACTTCAACTATATGATATTCTGGAAAATGCAAAATTTTAGAGACGATAACAAAAGCTTTGGTTCTTGGGATTTGAGGAAAGGGAGAAGAGATGAATAGGTGGAGCACAGGAAAATTTTAATGCAGTGAAATGATTTGTACATATTATCATGGTAGTACATGACATTATATATAGTTTAAAACAGAACAATACAAGATAAAAAGTATATTATAATGTAGATTATGGCATTTAGTTCATAGTGTATCAATATTGGTTCATTAATGGTAATAGATCTACCACACTAATGCGAGAAGTTAATAATTAGTAGAACTGTGTGAGATGTGAGGACTAGGATGGGGTATATAGGAACTCATTTCCTTCTGCTCCTTTTTTTCTGTAAACCCAAAGCTTCTCTAAAAAAAATAAGTAGATTAAAATTTAACTTTAATCCACTTTCTCAATTACTCTCTCTGATTGAAAACCACCAGTTAATGGAATATAATATAAATTCTGCCCTGTTGTTCAAGTCCAGCCTTGATGAATGAATCATACATTGTTAACTGACATCTCCTAGAAGAAATATTATGTGTTCTCTTTCTTCTCTCTCTCTCATTTGAAAAAGAGATAAGAAGTGTATTTTAATGTCTGCTACACGTTTTTGTCAGACTAAACTTTCCAGTAGAATTAAGCACTTTCTTTTTATTACTTTGTTGTTATATTCCTAAATTATTTTTCATAGCAATGTATCACTTTCTTTTTCACAATAACACTCTACATAATCAATAAAATATCTAGTACATTTAAAATAATATTTATCATGTTTTGGCCAGTTGAAAGGCACTGCTAATTGTTAGTTATACTGATGCAGACGGTATCTTTTGATTCCATTCAAATCACACAATAATAGATGCTTTCCATATCTTTATACCTCTCTCCCACGTCTTTCCTTCTATTGTTTTATCCATCATGTGATCTACTTCCATTTCTTAAACTCCTATTGTGAAACACATGAACTTTAACGTATTTATAAGCTCTAAAAGTTTTTATGTGTTAGGGTTTGATGAGGATAACTGAATTACTAATTCCTAGCAATAACTCTCAAAGAGCTAATGAATTTATGAAACGTATGAACAAATAACTCTAACATACAACATAATGTAGCAAGTGCTATAATTTGCAAAAGTAAGTGACATGGCAGTTTAGGAAAAGGAGAGCTCAATATCAATGGAGGGATGTTAAGACTTTGGGTGGAATTCAAGTTAAGTCTTGGAAATGAGTATGATTTCCGATATTGACAAAGGGAACAGGTTCATTGAGGTAAAGACTGTGCAAAATTGCAGGGAAGGAGCTCTGGTAGATCAGTTGACTGAGCATTGGCCCCATACACCAAAAGGTTGTGGGTTCCATTCCAGGACAGGGCACATACCTAGGTTATGGGTTTAACCCCCTAGTCTTGGTGATTATAGGGGCCAACCAATCAATGTTTCTCTCTCACATAAATGTTTCTCTCTTTCCCTTCCTCTCTCTCTCTAACATAATAAATAAAAACATATCCTCTGAGGAGGATTTTTAAAAGTGCAGGGAAGGAAAAGGAAATGGCATGATTTTAGGCTCCAAAACTTGACTTACTTGATAGGATTTTAAGACATAGGAAGGGATAAAAGAAAACTGAAATAGGATACAGACAGGTTAGCCAACTTTTTTATAAGTCACAAAATAGTAGTATGTTAGGCTTTGAGGAACATACAATCTCTATCACAACTACTGAACACTCCCATAGCAAGAAAACACCCATAGATAAAACATAACCAAATAGGCATGGATGCATGTCAATAAAACTTTATAAAAACAGGCAATAGCTGAATGTGAACCACTTGGCTTACTTTCCTCACTCCTAACCTACACCATAAAAATATTTACATGCCAGTATAAAAAGTTTGATGTATATACGAGAAGATATACATAAAGTCTAGGTGGGGGGTGGTGGATGGCAATTTGATAGTGATACCTAGGTGAGAATAAGAGGTAAAAGAAGCCATTTTCTTTCATAATCCATGAGACAGATTCTCTCCCCAACCAAACTCTTATCTTCTGAGCTCTTTTTTAACTATTCCTTGACTTTTAGCAAGAAAGTAAAGTTAGTTTAGCCAATTATTACAAAATATCTGATCACTCTCAATATCTAATCAGATTCTTCATGCTTTACTATCCCCTCAAGTGATGTCTTACCACCCAGGCCTGCTCTCTGTTTAGGCCGATTTATCCGGAATCCCAATGTTTCCTCTTAGTAGTTTTCCAATCACTGACCCCCATCTGCTCTTTGGCTCTAAATTCCCACTTTTCCTTGTTATATTTGGAGCTGAGCCCAATTTCTCTCTCACACAGCACAATAAAGTCTGCCTTAATGTTCTTTAACAAGTGAGTGAATACTTTTTGCAACACAAAAGTGACAAAAATGGTAAATTGTTAAGGTACTATATATTTATCTATAGTTGCAAAATAGTCACTTAACTGATAAAATCAATCAAAACCATGTTTACTTATTGCATTATTATTCTGAAACCAATTGATTTTTATTATTAGGCATATCATCTAAAATTATTTAATTGAATTTTCAAACTGAAATTGAATATCAAAACAATCTCTAAATATTTTGTAGTAAATTCTAACAAGGGAGAACTTGTGATATTATGGCAGCAACCATATTTGCTCTCTGTGGCATATGCCATTATTATTCAAAAAGCCAAATATATTGTATATTACAAAATTCCTCTTCTTTCCACTAAAATATGTTAGTTGTTATAGCCAGGCAAATAATCCTCTAGAATATGTTTTAAACAAATTATTTATTTAATGATTAGGGGTATACATATCTGAAATTAAACTCCGCTTTAAGAACAGGTTTCATATATGTACATTTAATATAGACATTCTTGCTAATGATATGTATAAAGTATCTATATTCCTGAAAGTTTTTGTAACTTATGGAAGAGGAGTTGATTTTAATATAAATCCACAAACCACTGATTAAAATATGTGAGAATACTTTTATTCTCATCTTTTTGAAGTTGTGACATGCCAATTAACTTCTGTGTGACAGATCCTTTTTAATTTTGGAAGTGTTCTTTAAAATTGACTGTGTAGGAGTTCAGAAAATGTGAGGCATGTTTTACCTTTCGAGGTAGAAAATGATTGTTCTTAACCTGTACTATATACCAATACAGTACAATACAACACCTGTATCTGAATATGTATATAATGTAAAAGCTGAGGCTGAACAATAAATGTATACATTTTCTTTCCCTCATTACATTTGATTTCAAAGATTTTTTCTGGCATATTCAAACATTGGATATCGGAACAAAGAGTCTGTTACTTTAACACATAGGAAGTGAATTTCAGTGGTGCCCAATGACTTAGGAAGCATATCAGATAAGAAAGGTTTGAGTTATCTTGACTCCAAGTCAAGTGCTCTCTTTGAGAAAATTAATATTCTTCATTATTCAGAGAGCCTTTAGCAGACATATCCAATAAAAACAGAATCCTTCCTTTCTGTTTTTAATCTTCCCAATATAACATTATAAATGTTGTATAAAGTGCTATTAACCCTCAAACATGCATTATATAGTAATAACATCAAGGCTCTCTGTTTTGCTCAGCAGTAATCAGATTCTCCAACTGTGATAAACTGCTCTGCCTTTGGCCTTCTAGGTTAGCCATTTAGGAATTGGATTATTGTCTCATAAACAGGGGGGCAATGATATCATTGTTTAATTATATTCATTATTAAAAGTTCTGAATGATGCTATTATCAGGAAAAGGGCAACTGATAGTACTTGAATGAATGACTCACAGAGAACATTTCAATTTGTTTTGTGTCAGAAAAAATAAAACACATTTGAAGTGTAACACACAAAGTGAAAGACAATAGCATGCACTGGTAAAGAGCCTGAGGTTTTGAAAGAGATAGAAATGTTTGGATCCCTACTACAACATTTACTTATTGGGTGACTATAGATATTTCATCTGTAAAATATAATGTTTCATAGAATGATACACTTGACACCTATATAATTTTATTGACCAACTAGAGGCCTGGTGCACAAAAATCGTGCATTCGGGGACCGGGGGTTCCCTCAGCCAGGCCTGCACCCTCTTACAGTCCGGGAGCCCTCGGGGGATGTCTGACTGCCACAGAGGCAGGAGAGGCTCTCGCCACTGCCATTCCACTCACCAGCAATGAGCCCAGCTCAGGGCTTCTGGCTGAGCGGAGCTCCCCCTTTGGGAAAGCACTGACCACCAGGGGGCAGCTCCTGCATTGATTGTCTGCTCCCTGGTGGTCAGTTCTGCCATAAGGTTGATTTGCATATTACCATTTTATTATATAGGATGTCACCCCAAAATTAATTTAAAATGTTAAATTTAAAAGTATATCAAATTATTATCCTTTGTATACACTAATGATCACTTTTTCTGAATGAAGTAAAAGCATAGTTTCTCCAATATACTTTTAAGATTTACTCACAAAATGAACAAAACATTGCATCTAGTAATATTCCATAAATCCTGTGAAAATGAAATGAAATTATATGTATTTCATGTTTAACAGATTGTCTGACATCTATTAAGTGCCCACTCACTTGTAGCAATTTAAAATGATATTCAAATAATGATGATTAGATATTATTTCAAAATATCATTAAATTCACTGAACAATTCAAAATCATAGTCCCTGTCATGCTATATTTTCATACATAAATATTCAAAATTCTGGGTCTGGGATTATATTATGTGATGCTCTGTATTTCAAATTGACTTATGTGGATCTTATATACAAAGTTCTGAATTAGTATAAAATGATTTTGAGAAATTCATTCAATAACTAGGAAGTATTTATTTAGTATTAGGAAATATGATGAGAAATATAAACACAGTTTACAATTTCCGTAAGCCATAAAGTATGATTAGTGCTATGAGAAGAATAGGATGAACAAGACAGGTCTCAAATATCAATGACATGATGATAGTGAAAAACACATAGGGGATTTATTGTCAAACAAACCAAGTGATGGAAAAGTCTGGGTTAAAAGGGAGCTATTGCTGGGAGGGTGAATACATTCTAACTGAGGGAATAAGAGACAATGGACTTGGAGGTAGGCCTTTACAGTTAAGAAAAGTTTCAACCCGCAAAGAATGAGGGAAGAGCATCTCAGGTCAATTAGTAATGAGCAAATGTAAAGAGTTATAAAACTTTATACATTTATTTATAGAGTAGTGTTATATCATGTAAATTTAGAGCAAACTGAAAACATCATTATTGAATTAAATTAGGACGTAATATAAATTACAGATATATATATATAAATATATATATATATATATATATAAAAGTTAGAGTGAAATGGAGTATGAGTTAAGTAGCACAGAAATGAAAACTAGAAAATGAAGGATTAAAAATAAATATGTTGATAAATTGTATGATTTCCTTATATATTTTGGATATTAACCCTTTATCAGATGTATCATTGCAAAATATGTTCTCCCATACAGTGGTCTCTCTTTTCGTTTTGCTGATGGTTTCTTTTGCTGTGCAGAAGCTTTTTATTTTGATGTAATTCCATTTGTTTATTTTCTTCTTAGTTTCCTTTGCCTTAGGAGATATATCTGTAAACATATTGCTACGAGAGATGTGAGATTCTGCTGCCTATGGGTTCTTCTAGGATATTTATGGTTTTACATTTTATCCATTTTGAGTTTATTCTTGCGTATGGTGTAAGTAGGCGGTCTAGTTTTTCTTTCTTTCTTTCTCTCTCTCTCTCTCTCTCTCTCTCTCTCTCTCTCTCTCCCTTCTTTCTCTCTCTCTCTCTCTCTCTCTCTTCCTTCCTTCCTTCCTTCCTTCCTTCCTTCCTTCCTTCCTTCCTTCCTTCCTTCCTTCCTTCCTTCCTTCCTTCCTTCCTTCCTTCCTTTCTTTCTTTCTTTCTTTCTTTCTTTCTTTCTTTCTTTCTTTCTTTCTTTCTTTCTTTCTTTCTTTCTTTCTTTCTTTCTTTCTTTCTTTCTGCATGTATCTGTCCAGTTTTACCAGCACCATTTATTGAAGAGACTTTCTTTCTTTCTGCATGTATCTGTCCAGTTTTACCAGCACCATTTATTGAAGAGATTCTCCTGACTCCATTGTATGCTCTTGCCTCCTTTGTCAAATATTATCTAATTAAAAAATGGGCAAAGGACCTAAATAGACACTTCTCCAAAGAAGACATACAGATGGCCAAGAGACATATGAAAAAATGCTTAAATTCACTGATTATCCAAGAGATGCAAATCAAAACAACAATGAGGTACCATCTCACACCTGTCAGAATGGCTACCATCAACAAATCAATAAATGACAAGTGCTGTCAAGGATGTGGAGAAAAGGGAACCCTAGTACACTGCTGGTGGGAATGCAGACTGGTGCAACCATTATGGAAAACAGTATGGAGTTTCCTCAATAAATTAAAGGTGGAACTGCCATTTGATCCAGTGATCCCACTTCTAGGAATATATCCTAAGAAACCTGAAACACCAATCAGAAAGAATATATGCACCCCTATGTTCATAGCAGCACAATTTACAATAGCTAAGATCTGGATACAGCCCAAGTGCCCATCAGGAGATGAGTGGATAAAAAAGCTGTGGTATGTTTATACCATGGAATACTATGCAGCAGTAAAAAAGAAGAACCTCTTACCCTTTGAGAAAGCATGGAGGGACCTAGAGAGTATCATGCTAAGTGAAATGTGTCAGTCAGAGAAAGACAAGTATCACATGATCGCACTCATATGTAGAATCTAAGTAACAAAATAAGCTGATGAATGGAGTGGATCCAGAGACATGGAAGCATCGAACAGAGTGTGGAATCTCACAGGGAAGGTGGGGGAGGATGGGCGAGTGGGAGGTAATCAGCCAAAGACCTTGTATGCATATATGCATAATCCATGGACACCGACACTAGGGTGCTAAAGGACTAGGGTGGAGGGTTTGGGGGACTGGAGGGGATCAATGGGGAAAATAAGGAGACGTATGTGATATTTTCAACAATAAAGATTTATTTTAAAATAATAAATGTTGAAGAGAACATTATAGGAGTGAGAAATTGAAAGCGAGGAATGTAAACATACGTGTTTGTTTCAAGATCATGTTGCAGTGAAGAAAATAATGCAGCATCATTAATTGAAATATGAAAGGAAGAAAATGGTATGTATGAGAAGATAACATGTTTTAATTCAGAAATGTTTTAATCTTGAGGAACTTCCATGCTATTTTTCATAGTGTCAATACCAGTATACATTTCCATCAACATTGCACAAGTGTTGTCTTTTCTCCACATCCTTGGCAATACTTTCTAGTTTTTGTTTGTTTGTTTGTTTTTTATCTTTTTAATAATGGCTATTCTAACAGGTGTGAAATAATATAATATTGTGGTTTGGGTTTGCATATCTTTTTTAAAAATATATATTTTATTGATTTTTCACAGAGAGGAAGGGAGAAGGATAGAGAGTTAGAAACATCGATGAGAGAGAAACATCGATCAGCTGCCTCTTGCACGCCCCCTACTGGGGATGTGCCCGCAACCAAGATACATGCCCTTGACTGGAATCGAACCTGGGACCTTTCAGTCCACAGGCCGACGCTCTATCCACTGAACCAAACCAGTTTCGGCTGGGTTTGCATATCTTAAACTACCCTTGCACCCCAGGGATGAATCTCACTTGACCATTGTATGTGATCATTTTAATATGCTGGTGAATTTGGTTTGTTATATCATAACTTTCGATATGTTGTGATTCCATTTTCTCGTTTCATGAAATTTTTAAAAAAATTCCCTCTTATTTTTTTCTTTGACCCATTGGTTGTTCAGGAGTGTGTTTACTTTTCATGGATCTTAATTTTCTAGTTTTCCTCCTGATGTTGATTTGTACTTATATACCATTGTGGTCAAAAGTGATGATTGATATGATTTTGATCCTGTTAAATTTCTTAAGATTTATTTTTGTACGACTTCTACAATCTGGGCATGATGAAGTGAGCAATGCTTCTCCATAGCACCTACTGCTATTTGTCAGCAGGAGAAATACCAGTTGCGCTTTCTTCATGTCAGGCTTTGTGGCCTTATTACCCTTAAACAGCCAGTTAAAATAATATGTTATAAAAAAGAAAAACCATCTGCTCTTAGAAGGGAAGCAGAAATATATGTCTACCACTGTTCTAATATAGGATTTGAGTTCCTTAAAATATTGGTTCATAGACATGTAACATTTAACTTTATATATTACTTATATTTAATCACATAATCCATATAGGAGGCTTGGTCTAACACCTGGTCAGAGCATACTTTCTATAGTACTGCATAATTACTCACTGTGGTCTTGGCATTTCCAGCACCACCATCCCCATTTTTATTCTACAGTTCATCAAAATCTATTTCAAAATTATTATTTTTTTCATTCAATAAATCTTTATCTCTTTATCTATCTATCTATCATCTATCTAATCTATCTACTAGTATTTACCTACCTATCATCTAGTATGTATCTACTTTTATTATTTCATTCTGAAGAAACTAAATATCACTTCTTTTCTTTCTAGAATCCAAACAGTCATCTAGGTTTATCTGGGAATGGTGAATTAAGCATTTGTAAAGAAGTTTAAAGCTAAAAAAAAGTTGAGGATGGAGGAAATATTTTGTTGGTGATTAATTCTGCATACTGAAAGTATTTGTTCTAAAAACCCACAGAAAACAATTCTAGCTCAATGTGCTTTTATTTTTAAAAAATATGTTTATTGATTTCAGAGAGGAAGGCAGAGGGAGAGAGAGATAGAAACATAAATGATGAGAGAGAACCATGGACCTGCTACCTCCTGCACATCCCCCACTGGGAATTGAGCCCATAACCCGGTCATGTGCCCCAAATGGGAATTGAACTGTGACCTGCTGGTTCGTAGTTCAATGCTTAACTGAGCCATGCTGATCAGGCTCAATGTGCTTTTAAGTCTGGCTTGTGCATTGATGTACACAATGCAGACATAAATACATTGGAATCAACGCAATCAAGCTTTCTTTTATTTCCCCGAAAGAAAAATAATTTTATAGGTATCCAAATTGTTATCTTTGATCAGAGACATAAAAATAATTAATGTGAATTCAAGGTTTATTTTCAGAATAAAAACCAACAGTATTAAGCCAATAATGAAAATAATGTCCTGCCCAATTTTAAACATTTGAAGGAGTTTTAGAAATCTTGTACAATATATTATACAAACCCACAGTAACCTGCATGAAACTCACCCTTGTGAAACTCATATGGAGATATTAAATTTGCTATCATCTAGTTGATTCTCTTTATTTTGAAGTGAATATTCAGATTATTTATTTATTCTGTTGTAGCAAATCATTTGAAAAAATCTTATGTAATTGTTGATCCGGAGACCCTTTTATTTTCTGCAAAGAGCTTTATCTCTAGATTTTATTTTGAATGGTTACAAAGTGACATTAATTTTATAGCATTTATACTTAGACACTTTATTCAGAGGAAGCTAAACTCTCTTTACCAAGATGTCCTATTTGGGCTCAGTAAAGTCACTTCTGTATGTGTACTATGAATATACTCATTTGTAGGGAATACTCGCACAATCTTCACATAATTCATCTTCAACGAATTACTAAAAAACAGGTTTCTGGGAGTTACCTAATATTCTGACAACTGAGTTCACTTGTAATGTGGTTCTAGTGTTAATTTTTTAAACATTTAACAAAAGAGATTTTTAAAAATAATTTTGGTCCTAACAAGGTCCAAACTTCCAACTCTCGGTTCCTTCCTTTTCCTAAGCACTTCATTGACTCCATTTCCATGGCTGTAGCCACTGATACATCTATTTTCACTGATCTTTGGAGTCACGACATTTAAGAAAAGCTGCCACCTTTTCAAAATATCTGCCACCTGCTACTGATGGAATAGCATTTCCTGTTCGTATGTATTAGCATTCTTTGTGCTATCCTCCATTTAAGTCTCACAGAACCAGTTAAGGGTTACATCTCCATTGGCTTTTGGCAAGGAAAAAACCCTCCTTAATATTATTTCTTTACATTAAAAAGTAATATATCTCAATAATACTATTTAGGACCTTTAAACACTTGCCTTTGATTATAGTATCATAAGATTATCCCTCATCAAGTTTATGTAAATATATTATGTCAATATTGTTTTTGAGATGGCATTTTGTTAAATCCATTGTTTATATAATTGTACTAGAGGCCCGATGCATGAAATTCATGCAAGGGGCTAGGCCCTTGCAGCCGAGGCTTCATCCAGAAGGCCGTCCGGAAGGTTGTTTGGCTGTCCGGTCTAATTAGCATATTACGCTTAGAACATTAGGCACAAAAAATATGTGCTCTCCTTGGTTGCTCGATGATTACCTATGTATTTTGTTTTACTTGTAGCTGGTATTTACTCATTTAAAATATTGCATGTGACACTGGTGGTGCAGTGATCATCAAGAAGGGTATAGTCTGAAACTTAATTGAGCACACACTAACTTTGTATGCAGAAACGGTGCTGTGTTTTCACCAGTTCCATGGTTTTCCTCCTGACACACATGATTACATTTATCAGCTCCCTTGTAGTCCTTTTAGGGTAATGTGATGGAGTTGTGGCCAAAGTTATGCTAGTTAAAATAATGTATATCACATCCCAGCCCATCCAATGAAAAACTTGCTTGATACTTGATATGCTATCATCTATCACAGAGACCTTGAAAGCCACATCATGAAGATCACAGCATTATATGACGGAAGCAGCCGAGATCCCTGAGTCTCCAATTTTAAGAAAACTTCCAGACACACAATGTGATGTCAATAGGAAAAAATATTTTAATTATGCTAAGCCATTGAGATTGGCAGTTGCTTGCTACATTACTTAGCAAATACTGACTAATGCAAATAATATAAATAGAAGATACAAAGCCTGCTTGTATAATGTAATAAAATCTGAAGTTCAGATGCTGTTACCAACACTGGTAAGATATTTACATAAAGAAAAAATGAGTACAATTATGGCCCTGACCTTTTTAGGTAGTTGCACCTTGAACAATGTGCATTTCATTTTTATATTTACTTGTTTTATATTCCAGTGAGAAACAAGATGGTGTACCTGAGGAGTATATTTTCCCCAGGGATGTGTACTCTGGGGAATATAAAAAGGATAATAGAAAGTGACTGTAAATGGATGGTCGTGGCCCCATATATGTTAAAACATGATATTCTGAGTGTACAGAGGGAACAAATAAACAAATATGAATAAAGTTTCATTAGTATTTTTTTAAAACATAGCAAAATTTGTACCCTGCAAAATATACTCATAAAATATTTAATTTGAGAAGGAAACTAATGTTTATACATTTCTACTTATAACTTTGTAATATATATACTACAGTGTCATTTATATATACACTAGAGGCCCAGTGCATGAATTCATGCATGGGTGGGGTCAGGCTAGCCCAGCCCCAATCTGGATATATCAGGCCCAGGCTTATCAGGAGAAGGAGATGGTGGGAGGTTGGCCTGCTGGCCTGCCTCGATCAGGGCCCAGTCAGGGCTGGGCTGGCTAGGGGAGAGGCCATGGGCAATTGGCTGGTGGGCCCCACCCCTGGTAGGGGTGAGGGGGGTCAATCAGGGGTCAGCGGCTGTGGGATGTTTGCTGGCCAGCCCCACCCCCAATTGGTATGGGGGGGTGATCATGGGTGGAGCTGGCTGGGGGAGGGGCTGTGGGCCAATCATGGGGGTGGGGCTGCTTGGGGCTGGGGCCGGCCATGGGGAGGGGCTGAGGGAGCCAGCCTGAATGGGGTGGGGGTGCTGATTGGGGGCCAGTGGCCTGGGGGAGGGCCCATGGGTGGTTGGTCGGCGGGCCCTGCCCCTGATTGGAGTGGGGGGGGCAGTTGGGGGGGGGGACTGGCCTGGGGGAGGGGCCGCAGGCAGTTGGCCAGCTGGCCCTGTCCCTGATCAGGGTGAGGGGGGCCGATCTGGGATGGGGCTAGGCAGGGCTGCAGGAGGTTGGTCAGCTGGCCCCGCTCCCTATTGGGGTTGGGGGGGGGGGAGTCGATCAGGAGCGGGGCCAGCCTGAGGGAAGGGCCGAGGAGGGGTTGGCCAGCTCCTCCCTCAATCAGGGTAGAAGAGGCCGATCAGGGGTGAGGCCAGCTGGGGGCATAGACTGCAGGAGGTTGGCTAGCAGCCCCACCCCCTGATCGGGCCAGTTTGCTGGCCGCAGTGGGCGTCATAGCGACTGGACGTTCCAGTCTTTACAGCATTCCTGTCACTGGCTTTTTATATGTACAGATGTAATACAATTGAACAACTAACATTTGATTAGGTGAACTGATGCAATAACTTCAAGATGGCATACATTTTTTGTCATGTACTTCCTGCATTATTATTTTAAAATGAGAGAAATGTTTTATTTGCCAAATACAGATATCCTGCACTATTTTTGTTTGCTTGTTTTTGTTATAATGAACTTTTCTCTGGTATTTACAAACTTCCAGTGCTTCAGTTATATACCTAGGTGTTTCATACACACACACACACACACACACACACATACACACACACACACACACACACATATATATGTATATATCAATGTATATATTATTGATTTTGGAGAGAAAGGGAGAGGGAAAGGGAGATAGAAACATCAGTACACTGAGCCAAACAGGCTAGGGCTACCTAGGTGTTTCTTGTTTGGAAATACTTGATTCCCAGGACTATGTTAAGCCAGTGCCCACTTTCTTAATGGCAAAAATATGGAAAAACAGAGCTACAGATGTTCATTTTAACTGGCTCTTCATTCTCTCCCATGATGCTTTACTCAGAGTAGGAAATAAGTAGAGTGAGGGGACTTATTTGAATACTGTTTTGTTTTTTTTTCACTGTAAATGTACTCCTTTGTAAAAGTATAGAAACAAATTGAGCGAACAGCCAAAAGTGTGTCGAAAGAGGAAAAAGAAGTAGAAACAACACACCTAAAGTATCCTTCAACTGAGTAAATCCCTGAAGAATTGACTGATCATGCATTTCCTTGTGTCCTTTGAACAAAGGAGATGCCTATAAAACACATTCACGCATCAAGCTTTCCCCTTTTCTTCTGTATGCAATATTTTTCTCACTGATGTTAAATTTAAAACTTCAATTGTATTTTCACTGTCAATTTAAATAATATAGTGTTTTAGTGTATTTGCAAAGCTTGATATGATAGCAGTGCTCTTCTTTACCTCCTTCTCAAAAGCAGATATTTATAGAATGACATGGTTGAATGTGACAGCTCCTTTACTCTAGACAATTTGACAGTGTTTCTTATGGAAATGACAAAGAATGAAGGCTCTGCAGGCCAGTGATGCTTATTAAAAAGGAAAACAAAGCTCTCCTGGTGTGAGAATTATTTTCAAAATCTCCAAGTGGGTAGACATTAGAGCAGCACTGTCACAGGAGAGCAATGTTAGATCATATCATTCTGCTCAAAAAACTTGAATAACTTACAGGGTAACGTTCTAGCTTCTTAGCATGACAGTCATATTCCTTCAAGGCATTGTCTCCTCCTGCTTCTCCATATTCAGCCCTGATCTCCCTCCATTTATCACTTTGTTTCTGAAGCTGTAGTAGAAATATCTGCCAATCCATAAACCAAAGCAGAGTTGAGTTAGACTGCGCTAAGGTGTAATCTAAGATGCATACTCTTCTTTAAATTTATCTTTATTGTTGAAAGTATTACATATGTCCCCCTTTTTCCCCACTGACCACCCCGCCCCCCGCACCCAGACCCCTTTCCCACCTGGTCTTCACCACACTATTGTCTGTGTCCATGGGTTATGCATACATGCAAGGCTTATATCTGGATTTGACCAAGTGACTCTAGTGTGGAAGAATAATGTTCTCAGCTAACAGGAGAGTGAATATGACCAGCTGCTCTTTCCTCATTTTAGGTAGATGTATCTGAAAACTGACAGCACATGGATTTCAATTCCTTATAAAATCAAGAATGCATAATATCAATATAAAACTCATATTCAAGACTAACTACTAATCATTAGGTTCCCCTTATAACATTGTAGTTAATTTTTCAAAAACTATCATTTCTATATGCATTCTTAGAAATAAAAATTCAGTGTATTCTTAACTTCTTAAATTTTAATCTTTGGAAATAAAATTCTCTAAGAATTTCATTATTTTCACCTCAGATTGTTTACAGGTATCAGATAGGTAACTTTGAAGTAATACCTGTTTAATATTTTGTTTCTAATTACTCCCTAGGTGATATCAGCAGCCCTGACTTCATGAGTAGAAAAAATATATATATTTACTAGTCTTGATAAACTTTATTTCTAACTAAATGCAAATTATTAAAAGAACAAAGTCTGTTTCCAATTAGAAAAAAACACACATCTTTGAAGGAAAAATGTAATTTTGTATTTTAAGGAAACTTTTTACATGCTTCACATTTTAAAAGTCCTTTGTGGGCCCTGGCCAGTGTGCACGATCGGCCTGTGCATCAGGGGGTCATGGGTTTTGATTCTCAGTCAGGGGTGCAAGCCTGGGTTGTAGGTTTGATCCCCAAACCTGGTGGGGGCGTGTGCATGAGGCAAACAATTGATGCATCTCTTTCACATTGATATTTTTCTCTCTCTCCCTTCTCCCAGCCACTCTCTCTAAAAATTAATGAAAAAAATATCCTCATTCCTTGGGTGAGGATAAAAAAAAATAAAAAATAAAAAGTCCTAGGTGCAATTTAATGACTCCAAGGAATTAACTACTATTATGTCTTTTGTGTGAATAAGATTTGCAATGCTTGAGTATAGCTCTAGTTAATCATGATTTATGTAGATTTATGAATTACTCCTGGATTTAGTTCTTAAATAACATATTAATTTCTATTTTTAAAAGGACTGTTATTTCTGAGCACATTTTCTAGGCATTGAATTTATAAAATTTATAAAGTTTAGAAACTTTTATCACATTGCTTTAGAAACAAAATATATGACAGAAAAATTTTAGTTTCAGGTTTGAAAGTGAAAGCTCATTAAGATGCTGAGTCCATGTGCTCCCAGATCATAAAGTGGCTGGCTCGGTCCTGAACAGTGGTTAGTGTTAGCTCGAAAACTATAATGAAAATTTAAATATATTTTCTTTTCATTGGATTCTCGTCGGTCTGCAGACCAAGGAGTTGTGGGTTTGATTCTGGTCAAGCGCATGTACTTAGGTTGTGGGCTTGATTCCCAGTCCAGGTCAGGGTGCATGCTGGAAGCAACCAGTTGATGTAATGCTTTGTTCTCACATCTATGTTTCTCTCTCTCGCTCTCGCTCTCCCTCTTGCTGTCTCTCTCTCTCTTTCTCTTCCTCTCTGCCCCTCTCTCTCTTTCTCCCCTCACCTCACTCCTCCACCCATCCTCTCTCCTTTCCACTTTCTCTAAAAATCAGTTGAAAATATCCTTGGGTGAATATTTTAAAAATGAAAAAGAAGTAAGGATGAAATGAAGCAGAGTATTTAGGCAGGCTAAATGTTAATGAACAGGGTCTTGGGTTTTAAAACACACCTTGTTATTTCTATTTTTGTTATAAAGTACTAAACACAAATTATAGGACAGTGTATTTGACATGGATGATTTGGGGTATAGAGCTGCTTATACATGAAACAATGTTCTCAGGTTAATCAGGTAACAAGTCTTTCAAATAATTTTACAAATGAAGAGCAAACCAGAAACCAGAGAGACTACTTATCAAATAATCCAATAATCAAAGCATAAAACAATAGCCTAAGTAGTAGAAGCAGAAATAGAGATCAACACAGGGATTCAAAATGCATTTAAAAGAATTGACAGAATTTGGTGATTCATTTACTGTGAACTGCAAGTTTTAGTCTAAATGCCTTATTTTGACCACAGACAGAAAATAAAAAAAATTTTAAAAGCATGGGCAAGATAGCTAAGTTTAAGAAATATAAAATTTTAGTTGAAGATCAGGCAAATGAGAAGTAAAATCTTTATTCAATTATAAGAGGGATTTCTATGTAAAAAAAGGAATTCTACACATCCATAGCTCTATAAAGAGACAGAAACAAAATCAATCATTGGAAGTTGCAGATGAACTCTATAATAAAAAATAAATACTTAAAAAATGAAATAGGTTTTCAGTTGCACATTTCAATGTGCAGTTTTTACTTTTTCATTCAATTGTAAATGAAATTGTTTTCATAGTTTCTCTTTTTGGTAGTTCTTTATTGGTATTTTAAAATGCATCTGATTTCTGGATATTTATTTTGGATCCTGCTACTTTACTGAATTGATTTATCAGCTCAAATTGTTTTTTGATAGAACGTTTAGGGTTCTCTATATACAGTATCATGGCATATGTAAATAATGATGGTTCTACTTCTTCCTTTTCAATTTGGGTGCCTTCTTGTCTGTTTGGTTTAGCTATGAATTCCAGCACTATGTTGTATAAGAGTGGTGAAATCAGACATCCCTGTCTTGTTCCTGATCTTAAGGGAGACACTATTAGTTTTTCCCGTTGAGTATGATGTTGGCTTTGGGTTGTAAGATATGGCCTTTATTATGTTGAAGTATGTTCCCTCTATTCCCACTTTGCTGAGAGTTTTTAATATAAACAGGTGCTGGATTTTATCAAATGCTTTTTCTGTATCTATTGATATGATCATGTTACTTTATGCTACATTTTGTTTATGTGGTATATCATAAACAAAATGAATCTGGTTTTCTAATATTTTGTTGAGGATTTTTGCATCTGTTTATCAGGGATATTGGCCTATAATTTTCTTCCTTTGTAGAGTATCTGGTTTTGGAATTAGGATAATGCTGGCCTCATAAAATGAGCTTGGGAGTCTTCCCTACTCTTCAATTTCCTGGAATAATTTATGAAGAATAGGTGTTAGTTCTTTGAATGTTGTGAAGCCGTTCAGTCCAGGACTTTTTTTTTTTGTTAGGAATTTTGTGTATGTGTGTGTGTGTATGTGTACTGCTTCAATTTCATTAATTGTAATCAATCTATTCAGATTCCCCCATTCTCCTGAGTCAGTTTTAGAAGAATGCATGTTTCTAGGAATTTACACATTTTGTGGAGATTGTCCAATTTGTTGGCATATAGTTGTTCTTAACATTTTCTTACAATCTTTTGTATTTCTGTGTTGTCAGTTGTTACTTCTCTCGTTTTTTTCTGGTCTATTTATTTGGGTCTTCTCTCTCTCTCTTTTTTTTTTTTTTTTTTTTTTCGTGATGAATCTGATGAAAGGTTTGTCAATCTTTCTTGTCTTTTTAAAAAATCATGACTAAAGCAGGCCAACCTGTTTCTTTACTGAATACAGGTGGGAAAGGAACAGATAAAATTACTCTATAGTGAGAGAAAATGAAATAGGAAATTATTCAGTTATGGAGAACAAAAAGGGAGAAGTCAGATAATGAAATGGAGAGAGAGAATGTCAGAGTCATTGAGAGAGACAAAGAGAAGCTGCATTGCTTCCTACAGAATTTCCAATCCTTTTCAGAGTCTCTCCTGATACCTTGAAATATCTGAGACACCTTGTACAGACTTAGCAAGTAATAATATAGGGCATCCAGTTGCATTTGAACTTCACATAAACCACAATTGAGATTTTACTAAAAATATATCATAATAGTTAAATATTTGGGACATAGTTATGCTAGAAGATTATTTGTCATTTATTTGACATTCAAAATCATTGGATGTTCTGCATTGTATTTGGTAACCTTCATCTGCTATTCTTCCCAAAAGAGAATCCTCATTTTCCAGGCCAGCATGGCTGGGTGGTTGGGTGTGGACCTATGAGGCAGGAGGTCATGGTTTGATGCCAGGTCAGGGCATATGCCTGGGTGGTGGGTTCAGTTCCCAGTGGGAGGCTTGTGGGGGGATGGGGTGGGCAGCTGATCAGTGATTCTCCCTCATCAGTGATGTTTTGGTCTCTCTCACCCTCTCCCTTCCTATCTGAGATCAATAAAAATATTTTTTTAGAAAAAATAAAATAAAAGGCAATACTCATTTTAGCTAGAGCTTCCTTAAGAAATTCTCTTTACTTATAACCAAACAAGCCATGGCTGTAAGAGACTCACCCATTTGATTTCCACTGTCTAGATAATATCTGTACTCTTCTTGGTTTTAAGAACATAGCAACTGATGGACTTTTTTTCCCCTTTTGGAGTTGTCTTAAACAATAAAAGGAAGTCTGATTCATCAATTTTGGGAAGATTTCTCTATGTTACAATTCTCTAGTCTCCTAAGTCACCTTCTCGAAAATACAACTCCACCATATTTTATACTTCTTATAACTTTATAGGAAGATAAATAAAAAGGATGTCAAAAAGTTGAAAATATGTTTGTTTTATTTTAGAAATTATGGCTTTTCTCTGTACTATTTTCTCCTCAGCACCTGCTTGACTTCTCACAGTTCCCAGTCTGTTAAGGATGTGGGCATTTTTTACTGCACAGGTGGTTCCTGCTTGGATGTTGACATGAAAAATAAATACTTTGTTTTATATATATATATATTCATATATTAATATTTTATATATATATATTCATATGTTAATGCATCCTCTTTTTTCTAACTATCCACAGTCATGAAATGGAGGTTTTAAATATTTTTGTTATGTGCTTGACATTCTATACTATATAAAGGCCAAAGCATGCCACCAATTTGTTTTTATGATAGATGATTAGTAGAATTAGGCTTCCAACATTGCTTTAATATGATAGACCTATATTTTTGCGTTTCCCTTAACAAAATCAAAGCAAGGGATTCCCAACAAAGATTGTACATATTACCTCTATACAGATGGTAAAATGATAGACACGTGTCTTGAAATGACCTTTTGTAACCTATCAGAGATACTTAGTGTATATGGAAATATGGAATATATCTGCCTATTACTTAATTATATGGCCAACATTCTTCCCTTCGGAGTGTCTATTACAGGATAAATACTTTTTTAAAAAAATTCTCACTTGAGGAAATGTTTTTTATTGACTTTAGAGAGAGGAAGGAACGGAGAGAGAGGGAAAAACATTGATGTGAGAGAAACACTGATCAGCTGTTTCCCATATGTGCCCCGACCAGGGATTGAACCCACAGACAAGGTAAGTGCCCGGACTGGGAACCAAACCCACAACCTGTTGTGTACTGGATGATGTTCCCACCAACGGAGCAACATGGCCAGAGCTGGGTGAATCCTTTTTCAAGCAGCACAGAGCATATAATTACTCTTAACTGCTGAGCACTTAGGGGCCAAGAGTTTTATTTCCTCTACTGAAATGCCTGTTAAGTCTAAATACATTGAAAAATGAAAAGGAAATAAATTCTCTCTCAATTATCGGCTACCTTTCCTAACTTCCCTCCTATTTGGTGTAGAGTGATGTAATTACACAGAGATCAAAATTTATCAAGATGGTATTTCTTAATTTGATTTACCTTGAGGATTAAAAGTAAAAGTTCTCTTTTGCTCCCTCTAAAATATTTACTATTTATATACATACTAGAGGCCCGATGCATGAAGATTCGTGCAAGAATAGGCCTTCCTTCCCCTGGCTGCCGGCATCGCCTTCGCTCTGGCCGGAGCCACCTTTCCACCTTCACTCCGGCCTAGAGCTGCCTTCTGCCTCTCACCTTGTTGTGTCAATTTGCATATTCCCTCCTTATTGGCTGTGGGTGCAACCATCTTTGTCATGGAGTAACAGTCAATTTGCATATTCCATCTTTATTAAATAGGATTTATACACATACACAAATAGATATGCATATATATATATATATATATATATATATATATATATGCCTAAGCGACCATCCAACCGACAGGCTGACTGGTAGCTATGATGCTCAATAACCACCAGGGGGCAGACGCTCCGACTGGTAGCTATGACATGCACTGATGACCAGGGGGCAGATGCTCAATGCAGGAGCTGCCAAGCTGTGGTGAACTACCCTCTCACAATCCAGGACCCCTCAGGGAATGTTTGAGAGCCGGTTTCAGCCCGATCCCCTTAGTCCAGGCCAAGGGAATCCATCTGCTGGAGGGACCCGTTCATTCCGCAGATGACCTTTGAGCTGCGGCACCACCCCAGGTGTGGCCAGCTGGGGAGGGACCATGGGAGGTTGACTCCACAGTGTGTCTGGCTCATCTTGCCCAGTCCACCCTGCCAGCAACCTTCTAATTAATTTCCTTTCAATGTGTACGAATCTGTGCACTGTGCCTCTAGTATTTATATATTTAACCAAGAAGTGCATTTAATTATTTAATTAGTGCTCTTCTTAAAGAAAGACCATGAGTTGTTTGCTCCATTTATTCTCACTCATATTCACATATTTAGTGATTTCTTTTTTTGCAACCATTCCACTGGATTGATGGTTCCACTTTTATCTCAGGATATTGAAAAAAGGAATTTTCATATAGCAAAAGTTGGACAGGGGCTGTATTAGTTTCCTGTGCATACTGTAATAAATTGTCACAAACTCAATAGCTTGAAACAACAAAAATACATTCTCTCTGATTTCCAGAGGCCAGAAGTTTAAATCAAGGAATCAATAGGATAACACTTCTTCTAAAACTCTACAAAAGAATCCATTTCTTGTTTTGTCCATCAAGTGGGGGGCAGCATTCCTGGGCTTGAGGCCATATCATGCCAGTCTCTGCCTCTGTCTTCACATTGTCATCTCCTCTGTGTGTCTGTCTAATCTCCCTCTGCCTTTCTTTTATAAATATACGTATAAGTATCCTTGTAAGCATTAAGGACCCACAGGATCATCCAAAATCATCTAAAGATCTGTAACATAGTCACACTGCTAAACACCTGTTTGCCAAATAAGTAACAGGTTCAAGAGATTAGTATGTGAGCATATTTTGGGGAACATCGGTCAGCCTACTATAGAAGCCTAGTTAAATCTATGGCTATAAACTAGCATTTTTCTAGCTAAGCAATAAATAACATGTGACTCTTGGCTTTTATCAAAGGGAGTTCTCATGAGGCCATCTAGACAGAACGCTCATGATTCTTTGACATACACATTATGGGGTCTTATGCAGGATCTAGGTACTGGTGATTGATGCAACCCACCAGGGGTTAGAATCTAAATACTAACTACTGTAAACTTAGAATACAAATTTGTGTCACACAAAAAATCTTTCTCACCTTGTCTCCAATTTTACTTTATGACTATTTGAAAATCTGTAGTTTTTCTTGAAAGTTAGGGTTTGGTAAAAATTTTCTCCTACTTGTCACATGTTCCCCCAACTTTTTATGCACCTGACTCCTGTGAGTAAGAAGAAAATCCTGCAATGCTCTGGTTAATGCTTAATATTTTATAGCTATTAAACACATTCATCCCACTGTATAAACAAGACCTACGAAATTTCTATCGGATTGAATAAAGGTTACTAATAACATATTTCATTCCAAAACAAAAAGCATGATGAACATGATTACTCTATAGTAATAAGCCTTCCAAAGAATACTGTTATTTCTTGTATCACATTTTAATAAGTGGTTTTGGCAGACATGTCCTAATGACCATAGTTGAAATTATCTGTGAGCATTGAGAATGTTTCAATATTCAGGATTTATTGTTTAGAATTTATATCATTAAAGGATATTGAAAATATATGAAGACATAAAATACATACTGACTCCGGAAAACAGTGAAACTCCTTTCGTGACAAAAACCTTTGTATCAATTCAATTTATCTTATAAATAACTGGATTGACAACTCTAGTTAACGTTATTATGGTTAGGCATGATTATAAAACAGGAAAAATTGGCAAGCTATATTACACTTTATACCAACTTTCTAGGTTCATCATGGGCTAATTTCCTTACAACCTTCAGTTTATATTGAACATATTTTTATAATTTTTAAATGTGACAGTTTTGTTGTTATTTTTATACTATAGGTCTGGTGCACAAAATTCGTGGACGGGGGGGGGGGCGGGATGTCCCTCAGCCCAGTCTGCATTCTTTCACAATCCGGGCCCCCTCAGGTAGGATCCCTAGTCCTGGCCAGTGATCAGGGCCTATCGGGGCTTTCCTTTCCCTGGCTGCCAGCAGCTGGCCCCACCCCCGCGGTTGCCACTGCCTGCTATCTGCTATCTGTGTGGTGCTGCCCCTCCTTCCCCCGCCACTGGTCGCCTCCCTCTGCAGGTGACAGGTGTGGGGTGTGATCGCTTGACTGGCCTGGGCCTCCCTCTGCAGGGTGATCACTGGCTGGCCCCACACACCCGCCACAGCGCAATCATCTGGGTAGCCTGGGCTTCCCTCTTTGGGAAGATCGATTGTGGAGCTCCTACATCGATCACCCTGCAGAGGGTGGTCTGAACCTCCCTCTGCGGGATGATCATGGGGCGATGGCAGGGCCCCCCAATCAATCGCATTGCACCCACCTTGGCTGGCCTGGAGCCAGTGCGTGTCATAGCATGGTCATCTGGAAGGTCATCCAGATGGTCATTCTGCTGTTTGGTTGTTCGGTTGATTTGCATATTATGCTTTTATTATTATAGATGTAATCCATGTAGATATTATGTGTTTAAATTAATTTATTTAATAGGACTGTATCTTCAATGTAATCAGGCATGTTCAATATGCACTCTGCCCATTCAGAATAATTTTAAAGACCGTATAGCATAGGGATATAATTAAGACACAGATAAACATAAGGAAACACAACCATGTCTTTATTAGGAGAGAGACTGATGGTACCCAGAGAACCCATTATTATGTCTGAGAACTTTTATATCCCGATTTCCTTTATCATTGTGGAAGTTCTGCTGTCATGGTTGGTAACTAGGAGAAATTCAACTTTATTTTGCTTAAGAAAGAAAAGGGAATTTATTATAAATATACAGATATATTTTGAAGAACCTATAACTTGCTTATAGATGGATTTATCAGATGCTACCTCTGCTGGGCTGTCCATGCCACCCAAATCACACTTGCTGCCTTTGCCTCCTCTGTCTTCCTTCCCTTTGTCACAGCCTGTTTGCAATGACATGAGCTCTTATCATGAACCATAATCTTTCTACTTTTTTTATTAACCTGCTTTCTTCATTTCAAATAGACAAAGTGTCCAAATACAGATTTTATCTTTTAGTATAGACACCCAAAAGGGGGAAATAGCTATAGATCCAGATTATAATTATCAGGGATTTCTGGTCGACACTCTTTGAGCTTCCTATCCTTGCACACATCCAATGCGGTCATATGGATAAGGTCTCATCACTTAGACTCTAAGTCTTAGAGAGACCTTATTTATAATGATCATGTGGGTCAAGTGAGAGAGGGGTTATTGTGGAAGGAAGCACATTAAACAGACATTCTCATACGTTCCCACCATTCTGCTCATCAGCACTAGTCTGTTTAGTCTCTAAGGTCTTGGTTCATGTCACAACCATGTCACATCTACTTTTATTCCTCCAAGGAGTTTTGCCATTATTTGAGAAAGACTGTGTAAAGAATAAGGAGCATAATAACTCTACTACTACACATATATTATTTAAATCAACTCCAATTCTTCTCTCTCCTTGCTCTATGCTGTACACATTTACTTGTTTTCTTCTGCTACAATATTGCAATAGGCTCTTAACTGGGATTACTCCTTCTGATTGAAATCTTCCTCAATATGGATGCCAGTATCATCTCACATACTAGTACATCAACTCTGGGTATTTCAAGTCCTTAATCTTAAGCCTTCTATAGCTCTCCATGCCCTAGTAAATGTTGAACAATTTTCAGTTAACACTAATGGATAGGATTCTTTGTACAAATACATAAAAGCTTAATAAATTAAATAGTTTAGTAAACAGGGATTCAGGATTTATGACTTAAAAGGTTGGAAGAGGGTGGTTTTATGTGGGAAATTCTTTATCAGTAATTTTCTCATGGCATTTATCACTTATAATGTGCATTATATTTAATTTATGTGTATGCCATCTGTCTTACCAGACAGTAAGTACCTCAAGGGCAGAATCCATATAAATTGACATTGGAACATCTCAAAGTTTAACAGCATTATTTGCACTAAATAGTTTTCAAATATATAGTGGTAAAAAGGAATGAAAAAAAATGAGGGTGAGAGAAAGGTGAGTGAACAACAGACAGAAAACAAAAAGAAAAAAAAAAGAGAAGAAAGATAGGAAAAATAGTAGGTAAGATTTTGAGAGCATAAGGAAGAGAATAGGTGAATAAAAGGGTTACCATTTTTCACAGCACTTGTATATAATGAAAAATAATGGAGAAAGAGGATTAAGTATGCAAAAAGTTAACCAGAAGCTTCTAGTTGAAACTTTAATATTATCCATAGAATTGATCATTCACATAATTTAATCTAATAGTAACCATAAAGTTAGAGGCACACCTTTTTTTTTCTTTTCGTTTTCTGGAAAAATATATAACAGTCAGTATAGGTAATAGAAGAAAGTATCTTTTCCATTTACACTTCCTCCTTTTGCAAGTGGAAAAGCTCATTGTCGTTAAGTTTAATAAAGAGAAGTTTAGGTTTTTATGTGGTGAGAGCATAGATGTCTACAATTTTGCCAGCTGATTTTCCTATCTGTACTTTGTGATTGAGTGTGAAATTTCTTAAGATTTCATGGCCAAATGCAAATTATTAGCATACTACTAACAGAGCTGGTTGAAATATGAAATACTATATGAACACAGATATTTATTATATAATCAGTAAATTATTTGAGGATTTTTTATTATGTGCAAATACAGAAAGTACATATGTGACCTATTCTATTTATCTAAAAGCTTCATATATATTGAGAAATGACATGGCAAAGAATGGGGCTGTAAATAGGAAAAAGCAATCTACTGTAATTAGTAGGGAAATTGAGAGAAAAATCTATGATGCATGATGGTTAGAAAATGTTCTGAGTAGATGAGAAATCCATCAAAAAGTAGGTTATAAACCAGGTCATGAAATAATATGTATGGCTTGGATAGGTTATTGGATTTTGAAAGACATTTAATAATTTTACAGCAATTGAAACAACAAAAGAAAAAGCATAAAGTAGAATAAGAAGACTGTACTTGCCCAACTATTAGAAATTTGTCCTTACTACAGTGCTGTTTTAGGTCAAAGAATACTAAATCAAACTATGAAAAAGAACTAAATAACAAAATCCAGAAATTTTTAAGGACTTTGGAAGGCAAATAAAAGAATTACCATTCTAAAACTGAAGACTTACCTGGGCTGACATAATTTATAATTTAATCAAAGTTAATCAGAATGAATATTTAGGATTTGTGCACATGTTTATATGTCTGTGTGTGTGTGTGTGTGTGTGTGTGTGTGGTGGGAGATGGCAGTGTAGTTACTCTATGGTTATTGTTCAATAATAAAATCGATGGTTTTTTCTTTGCTTCATGTGACGCCATTCTCGGCAATATATGCAGAGGTCATCACACCACTTGCCGTGTTAACTTCTTTAAATGTTCTAATTTAAAAATAAAAGCAGTAAAGCTCATCAGATTTTAGTGGGTCAAATGTAATCAGCCTATTAGAATTAAGCCATCCTCTGAAGATACCATAAAAAATAAATTCTCGGGAAGTAGAGTATTAGCAGACTTACTCAAGGCATTTCAACCTGCTAATCAGGTTTTACACTTCAACTTACTACATAAGATGAGGGTTAGTACCAACTTTTCTTGTAATTTCCATTTACTTTACATGCTTAGTCAATCAATGTGATAACTTCTAGAAATAATTTCTATGTTCCAGAATGCATTAGATAATGATGAGATAATGAATCTAAAAGAGAATTATTTTACCCATTTAGTCTATTTATTGATTTTAAAATCTCATAATCTCATCTATTCAGCATTTTGTTGTATTTTCCTAATGTCTAACTTTTGCCTTAAAGTTAGACATTAGGAAAATAATAATAATAATAATAATAATACCTTAAATAGCTTTTAGCCTAATTAGACACAAAGTTTTCATCACCACCCCCTTCCCCACAGTGGTGTGTTTATACTTAAAGACATCTCATGCTCAGTAGCTAATCTTATTTAAGTGGGAGCTATTATGTATAAGGTTTTTTGGTGCTCTCTCTAGTGAAACTATAAAATGAATGACAAGAGTTATTAAACCCCGGAACTTTCCAGAATTTAACAGCATTTTAGATATTAAATGTCAAAGACATATTCAGCAACACATAGGAGTAGTTAGGCACAGGTGCCTGACACCTGTTGGCTATAGGTCTTTGTGAGGCAAAATAGGTCAGAAACACGTACCTAACACAGAAAGTACATGAGCACAGGCATTTACCAAAGGTTACAGATTTTTATATCAGTTAAATTCTAAACGTTGGATATTTAATAAAACTATAGAAAACAACTCTAATCTTACATTATAATAGAGTAACATGCAAATTGACCGCACCTCCGCTATGCCCATGATTGGACCTGCGAGAGGCAGGGGGCGGGACTCCGGGTGCCTATATGGCCATTGAGAAAACCAAGATGGCGGCCGCCAAATCCTCTTAGTTCCCCGGGTCCTGGGGAGCGATGGCAACCCTAGAGGGGCATGGTAGGGAAAAGCCAGAAGCCTCCCTGGGTCCCCGGCTGGATTGAGATGGGGGGGCGTGGCCGGGCACGGCCAGCAGCCTCCCCGGGGGCCCGGAACCCATCGCGACCCGGGGGGGGCGTGGCCGGGCACGGACAGCAGCCTCCCGCGGGTCCCGGGCTGCATCGAGACCGGGGGGGCGTGGCCGGGCACAGCCAGCAGCCTCCCCGGGGTCCAGGGACCCATCGCGACCGGGGGGGGGGGCGTGGCCGGGCACGGCCAGCAGCCTCCTCGGGGGTCCAGGGCAGCATCGCGACCCGGGGGGGGCGTGGCCGGGCACGGCCGACAGCCTCCCCGGGGTCCAGGGCTTCATCGCGACCCGGGGGGGGCGTGGCCGGGCACGGCCAGCAGCCTCCCGCGGGTCCCGGGACCCATTACGACGGGGGCGTGGCCGGCAAGGCCAGCAACCTCCCCGGGGTCCAGGGACCCGTCGCGACCCGGGGGGGCTTTGCCGGGCACGGCCAACAGCCTCCCCGGGGTCCCGGGACCCATCGCGACCCCGGGGGGGCATGGCCGGGCACGGCCAGCAGCCTCCCCGGGGTCCCGGGACCCATCGCGACCCGGGGGGGCGTGGCCGGGCACGGCCAACAGCCTCCCCGGGGTCCCGGGACCCATCGCGACCCGGGGGGGAATGGCCGGGCACGGCCAACAGCCTCCCCGGGGTCCAGGGCTGCATCGCGACCCGGGGGGGCGTGGCCGGGCACGGCCAGCAGCCTCCCGGGGGTCCCGGGACCCATCACGACGGGGGGCGTGGCCGGCACGGCCAGCAACCTCCCCGGGGTCCCGGGACCCATCGCGACCCGGGGGGGCGTGGCCGGGCACGGCCAGCAGCCTCCCCGGGGTCCCGGGACCCATCGCGACCCGGGGGGGCATGGCCGGGCACGGCCAACAGCCTCCCCGGGGTCCAGGGCTGCATCGAGACCCGGGGGGGCGTGGCCGGGCACGGCCAGCAGCCTCCCGGGGGTCCCGGGACCCATCACGACCCGGGGGGGCGTGGCCGGGCACGGCCAGCAGCCTCCCCGGGGTCCCGGGACCCATCGCGACCCGGGGGGGCATGGCCGGGCACGGCCAACAGCCTCCCCGGGGTCCAGGGCTGCATCGAGACCGGGGGGGCGTGGCCGGGCACGGCCAGCAGCCTCCCGGGGGTCCCGGGACCCATCGCGACCCGGGGGGGCGTGGCCGGGCACGGCCAGCAGCCTCCCGCGGGTCCTGGGCTGCATCGAGACCCGGGGTGGCGTGGCCGGGCAAGGCCAGCAGCCTCCCGCGGGTCCTGGGCTGCATCGCGACCCGGGGGGGCATGGCCGGGCACGGCCAACAGCCTCCCCGGGGTCCAGGGCTGCATCGAGACCCGGGGGGGCGTGGCCGGGCACGGCCAGCAGCCTCCCGGGGGTCCCGGGACCCATCGCGACCCGGGGGGGCGTGGCCGGGCACGGCCAGCAGCCTCCCGCGGGTCCTGGGCTGCATCGAAACCCGGGGGGGCGTGGCCGGGCACGGCCAGCAGCCTCCCCGGGGTCCCGGGACCCATCGCGACCCGGGGGGGCATGGCCAGGCACGGCCAACAGCCTCCCCGGGGTCCAGGGCTGCATCGCGACCCGGGGGGGCGTGGCCGGGCAGGGCCAGCAGCCTCCCGCGGGTCCTGGGCTGCATCGAGACCCGGGGGGGCGTGGCCGGGCACGGCCAGCAGCCTCCCGGGGGTCCCGGGACCCATCACGACCCGGGGGGGCGTGGCCGGGCACGGCCAGCAGCCTCCCCGGGGTCCCGGGACCCATCGCGACCCGGGGGGGCATGGCCGGGCACGGCCAACAGCCTCCCCGGGGTCCAGGGCTGCATCGAGACCCGGGGGGGCGTGGCCGGGCACGGCCAGCAGCCTCCCGGGGGTCCCGGGACCCATCGCGACCCGGGGGGGCGTGGCCGAGCACGGCCAGCAGCCTCCCGCGGGTCCTGGGCTGCATCGAGACCCGGGGGGGCGTGGCCGGGCACGGCCAGCAGCCTCCCGCGGGTCCAGGGCTGCATCGCGACCCGGGGGGGCATGGCCGGGCACGGCCAACAGCCTCCCCGGGGTCCAGGGCTGCATCGAGACCCGGGGGGGCGTGGCCGGGCACGGCCAGCAGCCTCCCGGGGGTCCCGGGACCCATCGCGACCCGGGGGGGCGTGGCCGGGCACGGCCAGCAGCCTCCCGCGGGTCCTGGGCTGCATCGAAACCCGGGGGGGCGTGGCCGGGCACGGCCAGCAGCCTCCCCGGGGTCCCGGGACCCATCGCGACCCGGGGGGGCATGGCCAGGCACGGCCAACAGCCTCCCCGGGGTCCAGGGCTGCATCGCGACCCGGGGGGGCGTGGCCGGGCAGGGCCAGCAGCCTCCCGCGGGTCCTGGGCTGCATCGAGACCCGGGGGGGCGTGGCCGGGAACGGCCAGCAGCCTCCTCGGGGTCCTGGGCTGCATCGCGACCCGGGGGGGCAGGGCCGGGCACGGCCAGCAGCCTCCCTGGGGTCCCGGGACCCATCGCGACCCGGGGGGGCATGGCCAGGCACGGCCAGCAGCCTCCCGGGGCGGGGTCCCCAGCGATCGCCACCCTCGCCTAAATGGCTGGTGCTGAGAGGGATCAATGGGGCCAATGGAAGGAGCAGGTGGTAGTTGACCACGGAGGCCATCTGCAGCAGCTGGATGCAGAGTTCGGGTCCACGTTCTCCAGGTTTGCCTCCATGGGGCCCGTGTCGCACCCATTGTAGCCGAGTGGGCATGCTGGCATAGTAGCCCCAGCATGAGGCCAGCTTCCCAAGCCAGGCTGCGGAGGGAGGGAGGGCCTCTGGGCTGGGAGCACTCCCCTACCCCAGTGGACAGGGCACAGAGCAAGCAGCAGAGAGCTACTAGGGTTGGTGGGTGTGGTGGCCTGGCTTCCAAGAGGCTGGCTTCAGCTGCTGTGGCCTGCGCTGAGGTGGCTGGTGGTGGGGGCAACTGCGTGGGCGCATCCGTGGCTGGGGCACTGGGAGACGTGGGACTGCAGCCCAGAAAGCGAGGCTCCGGAGGACCTGGTCACCGACCCCGGGCATTGAAGCCGCCTCCTACAAGATGGATCCTAGCCTAGGTGTGTGGGAAGCAGGTTCAGGAACCTCTCCCTTTGCGGCGCCAGAGCCCAGGCCTGCCAGCGCCCCAGAGGAGACCCCCACCAGGATCGGGGGCTTGACCGGTCTCTAAACCAGGGTGGCCATTAGCCCAGGCCTGCCAGCACCCCAGAGGAGACCCCCAACAGGATCGGGGGCGTGACCGGCCTCCAAACCGCCAGTGACCCTAACCCAGGCCTGCCAGCGCCCCAGAGGAGATCCCCACCAGGATCGGGGGCATGACCAGCCTCTAAACCGCCCTCAGCCCTAGACCAGGCCTGCCAGCACCCCAGAGGAGACCCCTGCCAGGATTGGGGTCATGGCCAGCCTTCAAACTGTGGCGGCCCCTAGCCCAAGGAGGCCTCCTGGCCGAGGACGCCTGAGTCTGTTCTTGACCTAGGGCCGGGCTCTCCCCGCAAGGGACTCAGAAGCCACCAGAGTCTAACTGCCAGTCTCTGGGAGTGCATCCACTGTCCACCAAAAAGTAGGGCCATCAAACCATTCAGTCGCAGTGCAGGCACAGGTCCGTGGCTGACGGGGTGGAGGCCAGACCAAAACAAAACAGCAGAAACACCCTGCCCACCTGGGCAGGTACTGCTGTAGTCCACGTGGCCTGGGCAGTGTAGAAAGCGCTACCTTCTCCCAGGTCCTGTGCTGGCACTGCCGCCTCGCTCACCCTCAAGCCCCCCTGAGTCCTGACAGCAAAGTGTGTGGGGCATTCTGCAGGAGTTGTACCGTTCTGAGTGCTTTTGCCCAAAGACACACTTTGGGATGAATTCAGAGCCACATCTCATTTCCCATGAGATTGGAAGAACCATGTGAAAGGATTTTGACAAAAGCTTTCCACATCTCTGTTTATTCTTTTGAATCCATAAAATGACCTTAAAAAAAGCATCCGGGCCACCTAAGAAAGAATGCACTTTCTGGCCAGAGCATGCAGGATTCTTTTGCCCAACAGGTTAAAGGGAGCAGAGCTGGCCCAGTGGGAATGGCCCTGGTGCCCTATGAGGAGACCGGGGGAATGGGGTTGCCGAAATTCCATAAGCCTCTTGCCACCTTCTCCTTTGCAAACCACACCATCCAGATCCACCAGGAGTGGAGGCAACTGGGAATCACAGCCGTGATTTGGGACATGGTGAGCAAATCTTGAGGGGCCTCTGAAAACATCTGCAACTGATTATAAGACTGGTCTTTATTTAAAAAGAAATAAAAGAACAGCTTTGTTGAGATATAACCCATATACTGTACATGTCACCTAAAGTGTACAATGAACTGGTTTTTTAAAGTAAATTCAGAGTGGTACAACCATCACCATGCTCAATTTTTAAATATCTTCATGACCCATCCCCTCCAAAAAAAACTTCTACCCATTGGAATCACTTTCCTGATCATCTTCCCCAAAATAGATTGCACTTTAAAGGTGGGTAAAGGAAAGTTGAGGGAAGTTAAAACACTGCACAAAGGATATTGTAAGATGACAAAGCCCAAAGTGAAGATGATGTGTTTTCTTTAAAAAAATATATATTTTTAAAATTTCAGAAAGGGAGAGGGAGAGAGAGATAGAAACATCAATGATAAGAATCACTGATCAACCGAAACCGGTTTGGCTCAGTGGATAGAGCGTCGGTCTGCAGACTGGAAGGTCCCAGGTTCGATTCCGGTTAAGGGCATGTACATTGGTTGCTGGCACATATCCCGGTGGGGGGTGTGCAGGAAGCAGCTGGTCGATGTTTCTCTCTCATCGATGTTTCTAGCTCTCTATCCCTCTCCCTTCCTCTCTGTGAAAAATCAATAAAATATATTTTTTAAAAAAAAAAGAATCACTGATCAGCTGCCGCCCCAGGCCCCCTACTGGGGATTGAGCCCGAAACCCAGGCATGTGTGCCCCTGATCAGAATCAAACCTGGACTCTTCAGTCCACAGGCCGATGCTCTCTCCATTAAGCCAAACTGACCAGGGCCATGTGTTTTCTTCAAGTTCTGCGTGGTTGTAATGGTCCCCAAATCTATACTAATAAAAGGGTAATATGCTAATTAGAGTGGTTGTCTTCCGGACATCTTTCCAGACAAAGCCGCAGTGGCTACAAAGGCCAAGGCTCAGGCAGCCATAACCAACTGCAGTGGCAGCAGCATTGGGGTTATGGGAGTGGTGCCTCCAGAGGGAGGCCAGACGGGGGGCCAAGGCACAGGCAGTTTGGGGTGATCAGGCTGATAGGGGAGTGCAAGGTAGGGGCAATCAGGCTGGCAGGAGATCAAGGTAGGGGCGAGCAGGCAGGCAGGCAGTGGGGTTAGGGACAATCAGGCAGGCAGGCAGGTGAGTGGTTAGGAGCCAGTGGTTCCGGATTGTGAGAGGGATGTCCAACTGCTGGAAGTTGGACATCCCCTGAGGGGTCCCAGATTGAAGAGGGTGCAGATTGGGCTGAGGGGCACATCCCCTCACCCCCCCAGTGCACGAATTTCGTGCACCGGGCCTCTAGTCATTGAATAAAAACAGAAATAATATTAAAAAACAAAATTGCACTTATTCTTTTAAAAGGAAGCACAGAAAGTTAATGATTAATTCACTTGGAACCTAAATGTACTAATAATAAGAATTCTGAATGTATTAATATATGGTAAGCAGAAGAAAATTGTCCCTAAGCACCAGGAGAAGTAATAAATACCAAAACTAAGAAATAGAAACAAAAAAACTAAAAAACAAACAAGAAAACTCCTCTTATTTTCAGGAAAGACTCAAATGTATTGGTATTAGGGGTGATAGCTTCATCTCATAAACCCAAAGATTAGGGGACAAGGTCCAAGTATATCTGCAAACTTCTTGATAACATAAATTTGAATATGGATGTATATATTTTACATTGTAAGTTATGGTGTGGATTTTTATTAACATCTCTATAAAACAACACTTCTGGCATTTTTCTTGAAAATCCTGTAGTTGCCTGCTCATAGTTTCATGTTATTTGATTCTCAGGTGTATGGTAAATGGGAACATGGACCTGTTCCTATGCTCCAACCACCCCTGCCACCCTGTGGGAAATAGCGAAGGCCATCTGTAAGCAGACTGTGAGACCTTGGGAGCCTGGCCAGCAACTCTGTCTAAGAAAGGCCAAAGAGAAACTGCTTCTAGATGTGAGCTACTATTTTGACCTCATGCACAGACACTTTCCCTGCATGCCCTGTTTCTCTCTGTCTTCAGTATTCTATAAAGCTTTGGGCTGGGGAAGTCTGGGGTGTGGCAAAATAGTACCAGCTGGCTGCCCCAGTGTGGCCTGTCTGTAGGCCAGATGAGATTTAGAGGGAAAACTTCACCAGTGGCAGCCACGGCAGTGGTAAACTTCACTGGTCGGCCACCGCCAGTGTGCATGTATGTCCACCGCCAGTGTGCATGTATGTCCTAATAAACCCGTGTCTTTCACAACTAGTCCTCTGAGTTATTTCTTTGGAACCCATTTTCTGGGACCTTGGCACTTTGCATAATATGAGGTGATCCATCTCTAGCCAAAATGCTTGAAAACATAAAAAAAAAAATGCCATTTCCAGTGAAATGAGAAATACTAGAACTAGAAATCACTGGCATGGAAACACCCACATATCTTAAAGAACTAAAAAACATCCAGCTGTGAACCATGCAGATTACAACAAAAATGTTAGAGCGGGGTGATGACGGTCACACATTGTGTGGAAACAAGTCATTTATTTTCCATGGAAGCTGACAGATGAGGCTACAAGGCAGACCTCTAACAGAAGCAACCAGCATTAGAAAATGTTTTCTAAACACCAGAGTGAACAGTTGGAGTCAGCCACCTTTCCAAGTTAGTCACAATTACAGCCATTTTCTCGAATAGTCCCAGAGAAATAGAAGGGATTAGTCTACGCCGAAGCTTCTGGCCTTTCCTTCAAGAGCTGGGAACAGAAGGTGCTGATTAGCTTACGTGCTACTGATTTTCATGTCCAATATATGACTCCACACAATTAAGAGTAGACAGGATGTTAACGCTGGTCCTTAAACCTAGCATTGTGTATCAAAATGCGTGTTGTTAGATGCTTTCTAACACACCACAACCTTGCCATGTGAGGATAATCACGCATATTAAGAATACTTATGCCATTGAATTACTAAGTATTTTTCTTTTCTTTTTCTTTATATTGATTTCAGAGAGGAAGGGAGAGGGAGAGAGAGAAACATCAAGGATGAGAGAGAATCATTGATCAGCTGCCTCCTGCATGCCCCCTACTGGGGCTTGAGCCAGAAACCCAGGCATGTGCCCTGACCAGGAATCAAACTGTAACTTCTGATTCATAGGTTGACACTCAACCACTGAGCCACACCGGCCGGGCACTAAGTATTTAAATTTTGTCGTCTTCTTTTAATCTCCAGTGTATAAGGTTTGATTGAGCAACTGTGTGTTTTCATGTGACATTAGAAGAAGGCTATTATATAGATTATAACTCTGCTAATGATTATAGTGGTGAAGAGTTGTCACTTGTTTGCTCAAGGCAACTACAAGTGGGTCAGCACTCACAGCAGTCATCCTGTGGGAGATAATGTATGTGAAAATATTTTGTATGCAGTGTGTGTTACTTAACCAAGTAATATTATATGTCCCCCTTCTTTATTTAGCTATTTTATGCTTTGGGCAATTGGTCAAACCTCAAGAGGTCAGTTGTGATTAGACCTAGGCAACCATGATCAGTCATCTCCTTTGCTAGTGATTTTCCAGAAACCCAGACTTTACCCTACTGGATGAGTTAATAAAAGGGTATATGATACAATTTTGGTCAATAAAAAGCAAGGGGAAGCATAATAGAGATTTATGGATAAGGATTCTAGCTGATGAACGAAAGTAAGGAAGAAGAAATTAATCATAATTTGCTAGATGTTGCCTTACGTAAATGAAAAGTTTGGAAAAATTAGAGCCATTTTGCTGTCAAAATGATTAAGAGGTGATGCAAAGAAAGGAAATGCACAGAAAATCACAGAGATATGGGATCACATTGGATTAAGTCCAAAGAAAGCCTGACCTACATCTAAATTCAAATTATATGAATTAATCAAGTTCCTTATTTTTAATTCATTTTAAGTTTTCTGTGACTATTGACAAAAGAAGGTTAAGTAGCCAAGACTATAAAAATGTAGTGAATACATTTGAAGAAACAATATAACATACCACTTTGGTGTAGAAATAACACTGGCCTAACTAAAATTTGAAATAATCTAAAAGTAAGAAGACACATTGGTAACAGTATAAAATAATGTTAATAGATGCTCCATTCAAAATAGTATTTTCTTCTCTTCTTTGGAAAATAATGCTATACATATTATACAAAGAGAATATGGAAAATGTTAAGTCCTTGTCACATTAACAGTACTTCTGTAGATTATAAACCTATCTTTCTAATGAATAGTATTAAACGCCCCATCTTTTACCTTCAATCAATATTATAATCAAATGATAATCATTTGTATGCAAATAATTACTGGCAAACTGATTTTAACATTTTAATAAGATAAAATTATCAAATATAAAACCTTCCAGCACAAAAAGACCTGTGTGTAAGTTTCTCTTGAGATTGAAAAAAATATAAATTTACTTAGTGATTTTATTCCTCCTATCAAATATTTGTTTTCTAATTGGATCATTGTTAGCTAGGAGAGAGTATGAAAATATGTGTGATAAGTAACTTGAAGAATAAAGAAAATGACAGGGGAATTCTATTTTAGAATTCATATTTCTAAGTTTAATGTAAGCAATGTGCAGTATTTTCATTGCTAAAGAATAAATTGGGGAATATTAAAAATCAATTATTATAACATTAGAAATATATAATTCACTGAAAAACAGAATTTAGAGGCATTTCCAAAAGACCCTGTCATCTTTATAAATAGCAGTAAATACATGCTGAAACTAAATAATCTAAATTGCTCTTCATGATTATCAATGATATAAACATAAGTTAATAATAATTATAATATATTATAACAATAAAAATAGTGTCTATATGCATCCAATTCTAAAAGTAGCCATGGAAATTACTTTCTTTTACTGAGTGTGTATATGTCATGTATATGCCTATATATTATTTATTTAGCTCAACTTAAAAATAATTTCTGCCAACCAAGATATTTATAAAGCAATTATAAGTAATTAGGAAGTAATATGTATTTTTTATACTAAAGAATCAAGTCTGGCTCTGGCCATGTGTTTCAGCTAGTTGGCGCATCATCCAGGTTGCAGGTTTGATCCTGGTCTGAGCACTTGAGGGAGGCAACTGATCGATGTTTCACTCTCACGACCATGTCTCTCTTTCTCTCTCTCTCCTCCCTTCCTCTCTCTCTAAAATCAATAAAAGAATGTCCCAGGGTAAGGATTTAAAAAAAAAAGAAGAAGAAGCAAGGCTGAACTTTCTTAAAATTTTTATAAATGTTGAATGCATTCCTACCTTGCAAGTTCTATTTGAGTATGTTTACTCCATTGCTTTATTTTGTTTACTCTTTATTGTTGACACTATTACAGATGCCCCCCATCTTCCCTCTCCCTTTTGTGCATTTCACCCAGCCCCTGCCACCTCTCCCTTGGCCTTCACCACTCTGTTGTCTGTGTCCATGGGCTATGGGTATATGTTCTTTGGCTATTTTATCCACCTTCTTTTATCCAATTCCCCACAATGAACTCCTCCTCTGACCTCTGTCAGTCTGTTCCATGTACTGCATTACTTTTAAAATATTTATCTATATTAGACTTTAACTTATCTTGCATTTAATCCTGTCACTGTTATGGTTATGTACATAGGTATTTTTACATGCCAAGCTAGTAAAAACCAATTTTTAATTTGATTTTAAACAGCAGCAGATTGTTTTTAAATTATAAAAAAAGAAAGAACTCTTACCATTCACTACAGCATGGATGGACGTGCAGAGCATTATGCTAAGCGAAATATGCCAGTAAGAGAAAGATAAATATCACATGATCTCACTCATTTGTGGAATATAATGAACACCATAAACTGATAAACAAAAATAGATCCAGAGTCATAGAAGCATGGAACAGACCATCACACTTCAGAGGGAAGGCAGGGGAGGGTGGGGAAGGGGAAGAGATCAACCAGAGGACTTGTATGCATGCATGTATGCATAACTAATGGACACAGACACAAGGGGGCTGAGGGCATGTGCTGGGGATGGGAGTGGCCGGGGAGAGGTCAATGGGGGAAAAAGCAGACATATGCAATACTTTAAAGAATAAAGAAATATATCTTACCTTATAATAGACAAATATGCAAATTGACTGCACCTTCGCTACACCCAAGCCACGCCCACCAACCAAGCCATGCCCATCAACCATGCCCACCAGGAAACCGTTGCAGGGAGGCTGGGTGCGGCCGAGCCCAAGGCTGGGAAAGCCGCCCAAGGCTTTCCCGGCCTTGGGCGCCAGCGGGGTGCCTGCGCCAATTGCAGGAGACCACTGGGGGTCGGCTCCTGCAATTGGTCGCAGGGACGCTGGGTGCGGCCGAGCCCAAGGCCGGGAAAGCCGCCCAAGGCTTTCCCGGCCTTGGGCGCCAGCGGGGTGCCTGCGATCGGGTCGCAGGGACGCTGGGTGCGGCCGAGCCCAAGGCCACCGCCCAGGGCCAAGCCCGGACCCTGAAAGAAGGCAGAAGGCGGTGGCCACAGCCAAGGCCTGGGTCCCCGGTGCCGGCAGAAAACTGGTGCAGGCAGCCAGGTGAATGAAGGTCTATTGCACGAATCTTCGTGCAAACGGGCTACTAGTAAATAAATAAATTACCATTTAATCAATTGAATATTGTGTGCAAAAATGTATATGTGTCCAAAAAATGTATATGCACTTTGAATGATTATAAAGTCAGTGTTTATTAACATACAATTAATTTTCAAAATTTAAAAGAATCTCAGAAATGAGCAATTTTGGAGGGTCAATGGCTGTTTTCAAACTGATGACTGCTGTGGTCAAGGCATTGCTGATAACTTGAAGCAATGAAATCACAAACATTAGGAATGATTTCTTTTGGTATTTGTGCGCTTTAAATTAGTTGACTATTGCCAGTTTGTACTGTAAATTTTATCTTTTACGTACCCCCATGAAAAAAAGTCTAGTGGCACTTAAGGATAAATTTTCTTTGTTCAAAGCTTAGTCTGGCTTCTCCTCTTATTTCAAAGCAGTTAAACTTGAAAAGGAGTGAAAATCGGGTTATAAGTTGTTAATATGTGTATACATTTTTGGGGACACCCTATGTATCCCCACATGTCTCTGTATATTGGTCATAAAGATAGAGCTGAACAGAAATGATTTGTTTTATGACTCATCTCCCTATTAATAACAGTCTTCTGTGCCATAGCCATGCTGTATCTGTAGTGTTGAAAGTAATGGTCTTTCTCTTCAAATGAACTTTAGTGCCTAAATGGAGAAAAAAGGGAGAAGTGAACTGTTGTGTCTGAGGGAGAGATTAGTAAAACTAACTGATTCTCAAAAGTTAATTAGACATTTTCTAAGGTGACTGGAATACAGAGGGAATCTTAAGTAAAGGAAGAAAAGTGCCAGTCTTGATAGGCATAATCTAATTATCCAATTAATCATGCCCTGTAAGCACCCACTCAGGGTTTAGGAGAGTGTTCTGCTCTTTGGGGAATAGAAAACATATATTAAACACTGCCAAAATATTAATGTTCCCCAGTTATCCATACAAATAACAGATTTTATTTTTCTTTGAAAATTTCTTAGAATGATAATGAATAGTAATAGAAAAGGGCAGGTAGTTTCTCTGTTTTCAATTTCCCAAGAATATAGAAATCAGTACAGCATCCTACCTAATAATAGACAAATATGCAAATTGACCATACCTCCGACACACCCACAAGCCACGCCCACTATTCGATCAGAGCGAGTATGCAAATTAACCCAACCAAGATGGCTACAGCCACAGAGAGCAAGGTTTCCTAGGTAACAGAGGAAGCCAAGGTTTCCGCCTGCCCTTACCAGGCCTAAGCCTCCACTCAAGCTACAAAGTTTCAATTATAGAAGGTAAACAAATTTAAACAGAAATGGCAACAGAATGGAGCTTGAGAGAGCAGGCCAGGGTTGCCCTCGGCAATGGAGAAAGCAAAGCTTTCCCAACACTCTGGCCGGGCCCACCCTCTTAAGGCAACAAAGTTTCAATTATAACCCTAACACAAATGGCTGCCGGCCACAGAGGGAGCCCCAGGCTTGGCTCCGCTCCAGGATACAAAGTTTCAGTTGTAGAAGGAAAATAAATTCCAGATACCAGGGCCTCCACTTGGGTTGCCAGGGGGCGTGGCCGGCCTGCAAACCACCACAGGCCCCTCGCTCAGCCCGCCTCACGCCCCAAGGGAACCCCACCCGGATCAGGGACACCCTTCAGGGCAAACCAGCTGGCCCCCACCCCTGTACCAGGCCTCTATCCTATCTGATAAAAGAGTAATATGCAGATTGATCATCACTGCAACACACAATATAGCTGCCCCCATGTGGTCAAAGATCCTGCCCCCGTGTGGAAACAAGATGGCCACCACAAGATGGCCAGCAGGAGAGGGCAGTTGAGAAGGACCAGGCCTGCAAGGGAGGGCAGTTGGAGGTGATCAACCCTGCAGGAGAGGGCAGTTAGGGGTGACAAGGCCGGCAGAGGAGGGAAGTTGGGGGCAAACAGGCTGGCAGCAGAGTGGTTAGGGGGTGATCAGGCTGGCAGGCAGAAGTGGTTAGGGGCAATCAGGAAGGCAGGCAGGCAAGCAGTTGGTAGCCAGCAGTCCTGGATTGTGAGAGGGATGTCCGATACCACCGGGATCGGGCCTAAACGGGCAGTCGGACATCACTCGAGGGGTCCCAGATTGGAGAGGGTACAGGCTGGGCTGAGGGACAACCCCCCTCCGTGCACGAATTTCGTGCACCTGGCCTCTAGTAGGTATAAATAATACTAATGCCTTAGTTAAATTTTAATCATCACCATCACCTAGCTCTGCCCTCCTGTTTCCATTCTCACCCAAATAAAGGAGAGGGTGTTAAGAAAAATAAAGTCTTGGCTAGAATATTCTAGATTGCCTGTGCATACTACTCACATTTTACCAGTGATTACCAATCTTCATGCACAATGTAAACATGGCAACTAGGTTATTTTGTATAATTTATTTCATTTGCAATGTATGAGCCATCTTTTTCATGTGAGAAAGAAAACCCAAATAATTGTACTAAAGTGCTCTATAGAGAATCTGGGAGTCAATTTTAGAGACAATTATTTTTATTTAATGCCTTTGAGTTCTCAAATTTGAGTTTACTTTTTTAAGCAAACTTCTGAAATTGTATATTCTACTTGAAAAAAGATTTACTTCTTTACCTTCAGAATTATAGAATTTCCACAGAAGTATTGCAATATAAGAAATGTTTGCAGGCAGCATACTAAGAAGGCTCCTTTTCATATATGGAACAAGAAAGTGAATTAAGATAGATTTAAAGTTCCAAATGTAATTTTATTAACACAAAAATAGTTTAAGCCATGCAAAGATAAACATTCATTGAATTGCTCTATAAAAAGTTTAAAAGCAAATACATTTTTTGGAAAAATATTTTCTCATTTCAAATTCCGCACATAACTAGAAAACACACATTTTCTTTATTACCTGGTTATAAAAATTCTAGAATTAGAGTTGTATTTTAATGGTCAATACCTTTTATCTCTCTGTCTCATAACAGAGGTTTCTCCAGCAAAATTTGGATCTTCTTTCCCTTTACTCAAGAATTATGAAGACATTAATTGCCAAGTATTATTTTCTTTAGTCCTGCAACAGGCTCAATTCTGTCTTGAATGTCACTGGCTATAGGTTGATTTGATAGCACATAAACCCACCTAGGGAAGCTCAGAATTCCCTCTTCTTTCTCCTATGAAGCAAGAGCTGTATAATCTTTAAAAAATAAAATAAAAGAACAACTTCATAGCCAATGTGAGCTTCAAATGTTGTGAGTAAAATATTAAGAAGAAGAAGAGTAGAAGTTTTTATAGCCTGGGTTTCAAAGAAGCATTAGATGTCAGCAGCAAAGTTAGTTTGAATTTGGATTCCTTTAACTGAATCAGAAATTCTGTACTGCAGGTGAACAAATGATAATTGATAATTATCTGATATAGAAGTTTTAAAATTTTATATAGTGAGACTTAGAGCACATTTTAAGAAGTTCATGTACTGATTCACATATTCTACTACACATTTATGCCAATGATAGATACATTAAAAAATACCTAAAACCATGAACAGATAGTTGAACTATAAAACAGTGTTAATAATAAACTAAACTAAAAATAACTAGAAAAGTAAAGCAGAGGTGAATTCATAGGTATGCAAGGATTCTTGTGAGGAATAGGCAATGTTGACCAAGATATTCACTCTATAAAGGTAAGGAGCTGTTCTACAGTTGAGAGCAGAATTAAGTTCCATGCTTTAATGCTGAAGTTGGGGCGGGGCGGGGTTCCCTCTCTAACCCTCCCCACTCCCCTGCTTAAGAATAGATGTTGAATAAAACTTTCAGCCCAATCACTTGCAATGTGTATTGCTTAAAAGAAGTTCTAGCCCTGGCTGGTATGGCTCAGTTGGTTAGAGCATTCTCTTGAGCATCCAAGGGTCAAATGGACCTGGGTTTGATTTTGTATTGGTTTCAGGTTTACAGCTTAGGATTAGACAATCATATATTTTACATGGTGTTTTCCTCAATATTTCCAGGACCCCAACTAACACTATGCATAGCTATCACTCTATTATTAACTATATTTCCTGTCTTTACTTACTTTTCTATAACTCTTTTGTTATATTTCTGCAAATATTTAAGCAACAGATAATACTAACTCTATACAAACTCTTCCAGAAAAAAAAAAATCACTCCCAAATAATTGTATGAGTTTAGTATTACCCTGATATCAAAATCAGAATAGTCATAAAAACGACAGCTAACCAGATTCAAATAAATCTCATGAATATAAATGACATTTCTTAATAAAATATCAGGAAACCAAATCCAGCAACATATGTTTAAAAATACCAAATACTTGACTAATTTATTGTTAGATTGTTGAGAAATATAGATGAAGGTGGAAGAAACTATTTTCATCTTTTCTTAAATCTACTATAACTCAAAAAAGTGTGCTTTATAAAATGAAGTGTATGTAGTTCTTACTTATTTTGTTCACTTTCATATCTTTTGGAGAAATTTTCTTAAATTCTGACAAAATATAATTTAATAATCATCCATTTGATGAGCATTTAATTTTATTAAAAGTCACAAAATATAGGTTTTATCTGACCTCTGAATCTTCTGTTGAAGGATAAAATATAGTTTTCTTTAGAGTATCATTACATAGAGTGATTTGTACTCTTTCTTGTGATGTATTATCACATTTTTCTAATAAATTCAAAGCCATTGTTCAAGATTCTTTCAGTATCTCTTTTTTTGCACATGTTCCTCTAACTTCCATTACTCTTTCAATAAATAGTGCACTTCAGTATATAAAATAATAATACCGCAATGTTGTATACTTTATAGATCTATTAATATTTACATTTAAGTCCTTAAATACTAATGTTTACCAGTTACCTGAGAAGCTTGTTTACCCAGCACCAATCTTCCATGGCTTTTTTAAAGTGGAGCCACAGAATCTGTCTTTAATAGGGATTCTCTCTTTAAGGCAACTGCATTTGGAGATATACCACCTTATATGGACGGAACACACTTCCCTTATCCTTCTATGCCAAGATTTATAATTTATTGAGTCAGTATTGAATAAATAAATTAGTTAAATTATCAACAATAGGATAGATAAAGGGCAACTTAGATATAAATTCTCAATATGTGGATTGAGAAACATGTTCTTGCAACTTAAGTGAAGGCAGCTGAAGGCATCCAAGCTCCAAGGTTGTAGTCTATTTATAGAACCTAGCCACTACCTGACCTATATTTGATTTTCTTTACAAGAATTTTTAAATTAATGAGAAAAAATATGAATAGTTTTTCTATTAATTTTTTTGGCCTTTATTTTTTTACTAGAGGCCAGGTGCATGACATTTGTGCACGGGGCGGGGAGGGAGGTGTCCCTCAGCCCAGCCTGTACCCTTTCCAATCAGGGACCCCTGGAGGGATGTCCGACTGCACCAGGATCGGGCCTAAATGGACAGTCGGACTTCCCTCTCACAATCCAGGATTGCTGGCTCCCAACCACTCGCCTGCCTGATTGCCCCTAACTGCATCTGCCTGCCTACCTGATCACCCCCTAACCACTCCCCTGCCAGCCTGATTGATGCCTAACTTCTTCCCTGATGGCCCGATTGCCCCTAACTTCCCTCCCCTGCTGGCCCAGTCACCCCTAACTTCCTTCCCTTGCCAGCCTGGTCGCCCCCAACTGCCCTCCCCTGCAGGCCTGGTCACCACCAACTGCCCTACCCTGCAGGCCTAGTCCCCCCACAACTGCCCTCCCCTCCCGGCCTGGTCCCCCCACAACTGCCCTCCCCTGCCAGCCTGTTCCCCCCCAACTGCCCTCTCCTGCAAGCCTGGTGCCCCCCAACTACCCTCTCCTGCAGGCCTGATTTGCCCCTAACTGCCCTCCTCTGCTGGCCATCTTGTGTGTTGGAGTGATGGTCAATTTGCATATCACCTATTTATTATATAGGATTATATAGGATTTTGACATGAATTCATAGAGGTTAACATAAAAATTTTAGACACACAAAAGTTGAAAATGTAGCATAGAGTTACCATATACAGGCCACCTGGATTCTCCTAAATTTAACATCTTACATAACCATAGATTAATTATAAAAGTCAGTAAATTAATAGTGATTGATACTGTTACAAATCTATAAACTTTATTAAAACATCATTAGTTTTCCCAACTAATGTCATTTTTTCCCACTTCTGGATTCAACTGAAGAACTTACATGCATTTAGCTGTCATGTCTTCTTAGTCTGCTCTAATATCTGCTAATTCCTCAGTCTGTCCTTACCTTTTCTGACCTTGGTATATTCAAAATCATAATTTTCAGTTATTCAATAGTATTATTACCTATAGGCACAATGCTATACAGTAGATTCCTAGGACCTATTTATCTTGTATAACTGAAATTTTTACCCTTTACTATTCCTCTCCATTTCCCACTTCCTCAAGCCCCTGGAAACCACCATTGTACTTTCTGCTTATAAGAGTTTGACTATTTTAAATACCTTATATAAGTGATATCATGTAGCATTTGTTCTTCTGTGTCTGGCTTATTTCACTTAGCATAACATTCTCCAGGTTCATCCAAGTTGTTTTAGATAGCAGGATTTCCTTCTTTTTTTATTGGTTAATAACATTCCATTGTATCTATATTCCACATTTTTATCCATTTATCTATTGATGGACATTTAGATTGCTTCTGTGTCTTGTCTATTGTGAATAACACTGCAAGGAACATGAAAGTACAGATATCTAATAGAAATGTTGGTTTTGATTCCTTTGTTATGTACTCACATGTGAGATTGCTAGATCATATGGCAGTTTTATTTTTTAAATTTTGAGGATCCTCATACTGTTTTCCCTGCGCACTGATTTTTATATCCCCACCAATATTGTACAAGTGTTCCCTTTGGTCCACATCCTTGACAACACTTATATTTTGTACATAAAATAAAGAATTCTATGGTTTGTTAAGAGACAGCAAGCATGGAATCAATTTTTACAAATTCCCTAAGTTGAGGAGTACTTATCAAAATGAGTTTGGTATTCCAAGTGTTTCTTCCAATGCTAACAATTAGAAGGTGCTATACAGCAATGATCTTCAAACATTTTTATTCATACAGACTCTAAATTAATTTCAAGAAGTTTCTACTCTACATATTTTAAGTTGCAATTTAACATTTTTCACTATACATTCCCATATAATTGAAAGGTTGCAAATTCTTGCATATTGTAAAGATTGAAATTTAAAAATAAAATGTCATATAAATATAAATTAAATATAATTCATTAAGTATAACCAATTAAATATACCAATCAAATAATATACTTTACAATAATAATTTAATAATCAATAAATTAAGTTTAAAATTAAATATATCATTTAGTTTTATTGAATTGGAACTAAATATCTTGGTAATACTCCAACATCATCTATTTAAGTACTTTCATAAAAAAGCTTTAATGCATTTTCCTCTTTAACTATGTTTTTGCTATACTCTGTTGAATTTCACTTTAACATAATATTTTACACTTATAATTTTTATTTTTAACTTACCATAATTATCCCCCTACATAATTATGTATGTAGCATATAATTAATTAGACAGTGTATTTACTATGATCATACATGAAATGAGAAGATACTGTAGTTTTTAAGGAAAACGTACTATAATCTGATAAAAGTTTTTTGAAGCAGAAATTCTCATTGTCACTGCTGTTTTGAGAATACATGGAAGCAGGAAAAGATGGAAGAATGTAGAATACTTAGGGGGATACTGAATAACCACACACTACTAGCCAAGTACTTGTGATGTGACCAGAATTATAGACATTTTCATTGTATCCTCTTAGTTTGTTTGCTATCTAATTTGTAAGGAATAATTAATTCAACCTAAGCACTTATTGCTACCTTAAAAAATTCCAACCTCAGCTTTTTCTAAAATTTTAAAGAATTTTACACAGTTCAAGGCTAAATAATTTATCTTATTTGTATCCAGTGCTAACATAATTTCTTGCAAAATCTATTTATAAAATGACTTATCAAAAACCACTAAAATGAACATACTTTGGAGATTATTTTTAAATATGTCAGAAGCCTTTACCATCCATTGAATGACATAGATTTTACATGTTGGCTTGTGTATTTCTCAAAACAGTCTTACGATGTACACATCAGTATCCCTAATTCATTGGTTAAAAATAAAGAAGAAGAAGAAGAAGAATCTCAAAATAGGTAAGTTGCCAAAAAATCACACAAAGTATTTGAGAAAGGTAGCATTCCACTTGAGATTTTTATGACATCAGTGTTCTTTGACCATACAGTGCTTCTAGTCAAGACATTCATATCAGCATTAGCTTACAGAGGCGTGCATCTTTGTCTGGGGGCATCCCAGAGAAGGCATCCAGGTTTTGCTTTCTATTGGGTGACCACAAGAGACTTTTAAGGAAAATCAAGTTTTACTCCAGAGATTGAGTGTATTTGACTCTTTCATCTTTCTATTTTATTGATTCCCTTCAAGTCACTGCATCATTGAGCGGCCTGGAAAAGCATTTTGCTTCCATTGGTCCACCACCAATTTTTTGATGCTCTGGAAGATAGCAGTTGAGGGAAGAATTTGTTTCAATGTATTTTGATGTCTTTCTGTTATTGCATATACATTGGGAGGCTATGCTCCCACAAAACCTCAACTGACCTAGTTTCTCATTTCTTAAGTAGTACTCTATTTTTACACAACCTTGAAAGTAAAATGTTAAAAAGGATACATGATTTACTGCAATTTAAACACTTCTTAGGATTTTTTATTTGTTTCATATTTTATATGCACCAAATATTTTTCTTAAATTTGAACAGGCAAAAAGAATGCACAGCACTTAACTTACTTTTAAAGTACATTTTTATGAAGGAAAAAAAAATCCTGTTTGAAAAAGCTAAAAGGTAGAAACCACAGCATTTGGCTCCTTTTCAACATGAGTAAATATATAAACAGCCTGTTGAAATGCAGATCCCCTAGCAGGTGGATAATTTTTCTTTTCTTAGGAGCTTAGCTAGAATCCTCATTGATCTACTTCATAAGACAAGTTCCCAATGGAGTTGAGCTGGCTTGTTCATTTTTATTTTATTGATATTTGGGGTTTTGAAAACATGAAAATGTGTGTCTAAAATATGGCTTTAAAATTTAATAAGAAAAAGCAGAGTAGATTTAGATGTGAGTAGTTTAGTCCATGAGCATAGCTTTTAAAAAATGATTCTGAAAACAAATTATTTAAAAGCTAAAAGGTGCAGTTTGCTGCTAGTTCCCTTGGAAAATTAGTACCAAAATATCTAAGTCTTAGATCTTTCACCCAAAGGATCTTGTTTGTTCTGTGCAATGTAGTTAGTCATTTATAGGAAGCTGGGTTACAAGTGAACAATCAATTTTGTTTCCCAAATCAGATGAAGGTGATAATGAAAGAACCCATAAGAACCTTACTACAAATTTTTAAGTGACATTTAGAGGTGGCACAAATGAATGGCTCTGATTGCACTAGAAATGACTCATTCCTTAATAAGCCAAAGTTATATTATTAGAAATAAGTTGTTTATATGACAGGCCTTGTTAAATATTTTAGTTAGAAGGAAGAGTCTTATGTCATTGAAAAGATAGTTTATGATTAGTTATAGTTAGACTAGTGATGTTGCTATGTTGTTTTAATATTAAATTAAGTATACATTAAAAAGGCCATGAAGTAATCACAGGCCAACAAATTAAAACTATATAACAGTACCTTAATCAATAAAGTAATTTTTTAAAAAAGAAAAGAAAACAAAAAATAAAACAGAAAAAAAGCTATATATCAGTAACCAATAAGTTGGAGAAATTATTCTAAATATCTACTCACCACTTAGAAATATTGCAGAAGCAAACTAAGAAAAAAAAAATGCAGCTCTGGCAAAAGAGAGTAAATAAATGTAGAGATTTAGGAGTAGTGAAAATTGTTTTGTTTGCAAGCAAGATAATGTATTCCATGCTCTGGCTGGTGTTTCTCAGTGGTTAAAGTGTCAGCCCTCCCACTGAAGGGTCACAGGTTCGATTTCTGGTCAAGGGCATGTACCCGGATTGCAGGTTCGATCCATGGTCCCAGTTGCGGCTAGTACAGGAGGCAACAAATCCATGTGTCTCTCTCACATTCATGTTTTTCTTTCTCTCTCTCCCTTCCTCCCTCCCTTTCACTCTGTCTAAAAAGCAATGGAAAAATATCCTCAGAGGGAGACTTTTTAAAAAGGTAATTCATTCCACTATTTACCAAATATCAATTGAACACCCGAAATGGAGTAAATGTTCTGCCCCTTTTTATTCTATACCCTGTCAAAATCCTAATGGTCGTTTTCCCAGAAATAGAAAAAAAAAAAAAAAACACAAAAATACTTAGGGAACCATAAAAGATGCTGAATAACCAAAGTAATCATTAGCACTAAGAACAAAACTGGAGGTATCACATTTCCTGATTTCTAATTATAGTACAAAGTTGTATAACACATAAAAACAAAAACATGAACCAGTGGAACAGATAGAAGAGCTCCCAAACACATCCATATAAGTATAATTGTGTCTTAGGACAGTTTTGGGGGAATAAAGTTGGTGTGTGGGTGTATTTTTAATTTTCATTTTTTAAGTTTACACTTGAGAAATATTTTATTTCATTCCATAGAGTTAATCCATTATTCAAAAATATTTACTGAGCATATGCTATTTCCAGGCACTGTGATAAATACTCACATTTTTTAAAATGATGCTTTGCTTTTGCCTTCATAATGCTTAGAGTCTAGTGTAGGACATGTGAAATGAGGTTAGGTACATAATGTAAACAGAGTCAAGAAAACTATGTCTAAACTAATGCATAAAAGAGAATTAAATTTTAGCCAGCCCCCCCCCCCCAAAAAAAAAGGGTGGAGAATGTATTCCAGGTGAGGAGAAGAAAACGTTCAATAGGAAATGAGAGAACATATTACATTTAAGAAACAGAATGATTCATTATGTCTAAGCCTTTTGGTTTAAGAAGTGAATAATGTAAGGGTAGTAAAATATTTTGGGGTAAAGAAACAATTATGGATATCTATTGTTTTCTCTGCCTACATACATTAATTCTTTTATTAACATGATCTTAATTTTCTTTGCATAAATACCCCTTCAGAAATCTCAGTTCATATGGTTCTATTGGACTGTAGTCTGTCAGTACAACTCCAAAAGTAAGCATGAAACCTAAACCTGGCCAATGAAGTCCAATGAAACATCATTCTAGGTTGTTCTGTGTGTGTGTGTGTGTGTGTGTGTGTGTGTGTGTGTGTGTGTGTTTGCATTATTAGAACTTATTTGCACTCAGTATTTCTGGAAGAATTGAATACAGCCTGTGACTTCTAGGGAACATATTTCCCCAGGAATGGAAAACTTGCCTGAAAATAGAACAAACATAAACAAAGTGCCAAAAGATGGAAGGAGAAATACTGAGTCATGATGACACTATTTGAGCTCCTTTATCCAAAATCATACCTTAATTCAACTTTTAAATTATCTGAGGCAAAATTGCTATGGTTCACTTTGTATATATATTTATTTATGTTTTTGAATTAAGCCATTTTGGATTTATGTTATCACTTTTATCTAAGAGTCCAGACTAATAAACATCTCAACCAATATTATTTATACAATTTTTAACTTTTGATTTAATGGGAATATAGTTGTAGGGTTTGTATGCATAAATACCATAAATTTCTTTCTTTGTGTTCAAAAGAAGAAAGAAAAAGGTAGGCTTTCATGAGCCAGATCACTTATGTAGAAAAGGATAACTAAATATTTTCTACCTGTTGTTCATTTCTAGAGTTCTATCTGACTGACTTCAGTTTTAGTCTACTCTCAGCTGGCATCATAAGTGGTACAAGGACATATAGATAGAGAGGCAATTTCCCCCCATTTCCTACCTTTATATTCTATAAGAGAGTAATATATAAATGTATGAAGCCAGGCCTAATAAAGAATCTTGTGTTGAAGTAGGAGTTGACTGGCACCATAATTACAATGAACATCACTAGTGTTTTTCATTTACCTAATTATAGATCAGGACCTTGGTCAGCTCTCTGTCCCCTCAATTGTGCTTTAGCAGAGAAACAGTATGAACCTGAAAATTAAGAAATTGGAAAGTATTGAAAGGTTTTAATGAGCATGTTGAGGTGTTGGAACTTAATTTGAATACAGGTTTGAGATAATCATATACTGTGATATGGTAATAACAATGAAGTTGAGCAAGTGTTTGGTGTAAGTGAAAAATACCTCGAAGGAAATGGTGTGATTGATTTAGTCTGTGAATGAAATGAGATCCATGTAAAGTTCCACTGCAACTGGAGGCCCCGAAATTCACTATCATGGTCTTTGAGACTAATAACAGAAGCTCAATCTCTACATGATTCATACGTAAAATATAAACTACTCTGTTTGAAGTATTTAAAACATCCTACATTATTAGGATGAGACATGCAGAACTGAAATATGGAGGCTTAGATATTTTTAATCATCTATTATTGCCTATTCTATTTTTTCTGTGGTCAGAATTTATGTACAGCAAATATGGACCAAATGAATAGTATGAGTTCCTAAACATCTATGGGAGGTTATATAAGATGGTCTACTAGTAGCATTAAGACAGACAATAACAATGACAACAAATAGAACTTAGGGCACCATTGTTAAGTAATCTCTGAAATAAGTGCAAAATATCTCTGCAGTTTGTGTCCCACAATGCCGTTCTTTAAAAAAAAAATAAGAGAAAATACTAGTAGACATTGTAATGAGAATATGTACAGCACCAAATTCCATTATTTTTTGATCTTTTACAAACATTTTTAGAACAAGTATCAGACTACAAGATATTTGAAATCCCTAAAGTTGTAAGCAATTTTTTTTTCTGGGATAAAGCTCCATAGTTTTCATAGATTTTCAAAAGAGTCTGTGACCCAAAAATCACTGAAAACAAATTCTATAGAAATTATTTTTCAGGTGTGAATGTTTTATGATTGTATCCAAATCTGTTATGTGCCTTGGGATAATGTGAGATTGAATTTGGGTATGCAAAACAAGCTCTCTAGGTAGACTGTGTAGCATAGGTCAAGCTTGGCTTTGAATATTTGTTTTGTTCATTGTTGAAGACACTCTAGATGACAAAAGGGATTTACCTGTTTCTTGTTAAGCTGCATTTTACTTGCTGTTGCTTATGTGATAAATGTTTTATCTTTGGGGTTTTTTTCTTTTTCTTTCTTGCTTTTTTTTTTTTTTTTTTTTTTTTTTTTGAGGTCAAATGAGTTTTGACATGAAGCACAAGAAATCCAAAAATGAACGCTGAGAAGGTGCCCTTCTTAAGTGTTCTATTTTCCGCCTGCATGACCACGCTGAACTCCTACCTGACTGTGCCTCTATATGGCTTTGATGTTGTCAGAGGTCCCAGATATCACTTTTACTTCTAGAGTCCCTTTTTTGTTATTACTGCTTTTTTGTTGTTGTTCATTTTTTATCCTTTATAAAAGTGGCAGTTTCCTCTCTCTCTCTCTCTCTCTCTCTCTCTCTCTCTCTCTCTCTCTGTCTCTCTCTCTCCCCCTATCCCAACACTCTCTCTTTCTCACAGGAATATTCTGGATGGGACAAGGGGGTGGGAAGAGATTGGGTGAAAAAGGTGAAGGGAATAAGAGCTACAAATTGGTAGTACAAAATTGTCTTGGGGATGTAAAGTATAGCATAGGGAATATAGACAATAATATTCTAATAACTATGTATGCTGCCAGGTGGGTACTTGTATTATCAAGGGTGTTACTTCATAAGTTATATACTTGTCTAACTATTTTGCTGTACAAATGAAATTAATATAATATTCAATGTGAACTGTAGTTAAAAAATAAAAATTTAGAATTAATATATAGATGAAGTATTATAGAAATATACACTTGAAACTTATATAATTTTATTAACCAATGTCACCTAATAAATTTACTTTAAAATATATTAACATAAATAAATAAATAAAAATCTAAAAAATTCTGCTGACTTCTGGGAAGATGAAAAGAATGAATTATCCTCCTGCTTACTCCAATAGTCTCATTAAAATTATCAACATAATTTTAAAATTGAATTGAAAAAATACAGCCTTAGAAACTAGGAAATTGTAAATATCCATCACCAATTTGTTCCCTTAATGCCTAAAATATGAAGGAATTGTTCATAGGAAAGTAGGTAGAAGAGGAATCTTAATTCATCTATGTCAGGAGAGAGATAGACTTTGGGCCCTAGGCAATCAGAAATGTGTCAGTTTCTACATTCATCATAAGAATCTGAACTTCGATTTACTCCCAGCTTGGACCTGGTCATGTTAGGGCAGAGCAGGGCTACTCTGAGTCCTAATCACAGCCTAGAAAAGGTTGATACTGTCTTGAGTCCCAGGGTAAACTGAATGAGGAAAATAGTCTCTTGGAAAAAAGCTAACGATACCTGCCATGACTGTTTCTAAGTTTGATCCCATCTTTGTTTCCATACTTCACCCGTTACTTGATATCAGTTATAAAAATAACAAACTAGATCTAAATTATTTTATTTTAACACTGTCTTAGTTTCATAGAATCAGAGACAATTTTTATAATATTTGGAAGAAGCCAGCTTATTTTCTATATTGGATCCAGTCCAATATAGATAATTTATAGAGGATAATTTACAGAGAAATATTATCAGCTATAGAAATATATTACATTTCAAAGTAAAACATGGTGTACTTTCTCCAGAAAAACTCTTACTTTGTCGGTCAGAAGTTTTCTGCTGAAATTACTCAACTCTGCCTCTGTGACATAGAGAAAACTATAAATGACCTGTAAACAAGTATGTATGACTGTGTTCAAATAAACTTATTTATAAAAATAAGACAGTAAATTTTAATAAAAATGAAATCATAAAAGACAAATTTAAAATTATAGTGCTCTTGGTGAACAGCCTTTTGTATATTGAAGAATATTGAATAGATATAATTTTTAATAGATAAAATGAGAACAACAAATGCTGGTAAGAATGAGAAAATAGATTACTCATATTTCTTTGATAGGAATATAAAATGCTATCACCACCCTGGAAATGTCTTAATAAAGTATTATAAAACTAACATACAACCCAGCAACAGGACTCAGAGCATTTATCCCAAAATGCTGAAATTTTCATGATAAAACCTGAATGCAAATGTTTATAGCAGCATCTGTAATAATAAAAGTGTAATATGCAAATCGACCGAACGGCCAAACAGTGGAACAACTGTCCAGATGACCATGCTATGACACGCACTGGTGCCAGGCCAGCCAAGGCAGGTGCAATGCAATTGGCCAGGGGAGCACCGCCATTGTTCCACAATCACCCAACAGAGGGAGGCCCAGGCCACCCTCTGCAGGGCAATCAATCAGACGGCTCCGAGATAGATCATCCCTGCAGAGGGAAGCCCAGGCTACCTGGCAGCGGTGCTGGGTGGGGCCTCGCTCTGCTGAGAAATTGATCATGGAGCCCCAGCAGGAGGGGCGGGGGGCCCAAGCTACTTGGCCGGCTGTACTGTGGTGGGTAGCCTGGACCTCCCTCTGTGGGAGTGATCCATCGCAGAGCCCTGGCTGGGTGGGCAGGGCCTACCTCTTTGGGGTGATTGATCATGGAGAAATAGCCCTAAAGAGGGAGGCCCAGGCTACATAATGAGTGATTCCATATATGCTTGAAATGACAAAATTATAGAACTAGTTTACATCTTAGTATTTGTAAGGCATTAGAGGAAATGAAGGTGAGTAAGTATATAAGGACAAATGAGGGGAGTTTATGGTGAAATAATTGTTCTATATCTTAACTGTATCAATGTCAGCTTCTATAATTTTGCAAGGTGTAGTCATTGGGGAAAACTAGGTAAAGAGAACATAAAAATTTTCTCTATAATTTCTTACAACTACATATGAATTTGCAATCTCACACAATTAAATGTTTAATTAAACAATGAAAGCAAAATACAGACATCCCTGGGTTTTGAAAGAGAGAGAGAGAGAGAGAGAGAGAGAGAGAGAGAGAGAGCGAGAGAGCGAGGAGAGAGAAATTGTTCCCATCAGAGCTACTTTACAAAATATATTAAGGGTCTACTTTAGGCTGAAAGTGAATTTAGAAAGTAATTCAACCTCACATGAAAAAATAAAATCACTGGTAAAGGTAATTACAAGGTGATTTAAAAAGACATTATAATTGCATATTTCTTCTCCTTTTTTCTCAATTGATTTAAAAAGTAATTATATAAAACAATGTGTATATAATTATAGAAAAGCACCAAGGAGGTGGGTGGGAACAAAGCTGTATTAGACTAAGGAAATGACACCAGGTAATTAACTCAAATCCACAGGAACATATGAAGAAAACCAGAAATGTTAAATAAGAAAGTTAGTATAACCAAATCTGCAAACATTTATTTTACATTTTTTTCTCTCAGCTTCTTTAAAACATATAACATTACACAAAGTGATAATTATAGCAATATATTGTTTAGATTATAATATATGTAACAAAATTAGCACAAAAAGAGAAAGGGGAGATATATATATATATATACTAGAGGCCCGGTGAACGAAATTCGTGCACGGGGGATGTGGGGGGGGGGGGTTGTCCCTCAGCCCAGCCTGCACACTCTCCAATCTGGGATCCCTCTCACAATCCAGGACTGCTCGCCTGCCTGCCTTTCTGATTGCCCCTAACCACTTCTGCCTGCCAGCCTGATCACCCCCTAACCACTCCTCTGCCAGCCTGATTGATGCCTAACTGCTCCCCTGCCAGCCTGTTTGCCCCTAACTGCCCTCCCCCGCAGGCCTGGTCACCTCTAACAGCCCTCCCATGCAGGCCTGGTACCCCCCAACTGCTCTCCCCTGCAGGCCTGGGTCCCACCCAACTGCCCTTCCCTGCAGGCCGGTCACCCCCAACTTCCCTCTTCTGCCAGCCTGGTCACCCCTAACTTCCCTCCCCTGCGAGCTTGATTGCCCCCAACTGCCCTCCCTTGCAGGCCTGGTCCCTCCCAACTGCCCTTCCATGCTGGCCATCTTGTGGTGGCCATCTTGTGTCCACATGGGGACAGGATCTTTGTTCACATGGAGGCAGCCATTTTATGGTCAATCTGCATATTACTCTTTTATTAGATAGGATAGAGGCCTGATGCATGGTTGGGGGCCAGCTGGTTTGCCCTGAAGGGTGACCCCGATCAGGGTGGGGGTTCCCTTGGGGCATGGGGTGGCTTGGGCGAAGGGCTTGTGGTGGTTTGCAGGCTGGCCACACCCTCTGGTGACCCAAGCAGAGGCCCTGGTATCTGGGGTTTATGTATCTTCTACAATTGAAACTTTGTAGCTTGGAGTGGAGCCAAGCCTCCTGCTTGCTCCGTGGAGGCAGCCATTTCTGTTGGAATTCATGTATCTTCTATAATTGAAACTTTGTAGCCTGGAGCAGAGGCCTAGGCCAGCCAGGGCTGCAGAAGCTTTGCTTCCTCCATTACCGGGGGCAACCCTAGCCTCCTGCTCTTTCCAGCTCCATGGCTGCCACCATTTCTCTTGGAATTTCTATAATTGAAACTTTGTAGCATTGAGTAGAGGTTTGGGCTGGCCAGGGCAGGTGGAAAGCTTGGCTTCTTCCATTGCTGGGGAAACCCAAGCCTCCCTCCTGCTCTCTGTGGTCAGCAGCCATCTTGGTTGGGTTTATTTGCATATTTACTCCTGGTTGGCGTGACTTGTGGGTGTAGCAGAGGTATGGTCAATTTGCATATTATTCTTTTATTAGATAGGATATATATATATATATATATATATATATATATATATATATACACACACACACACATACACACACAAACACACACATACATACATACTAGTGGCCCGGTGCACAAAATTTGTGCATGGGGGGGGGGAGAGGTGTTCCTCAGCCGGGCCTGCACCCTCTCCAATCTGGGACCCCTCAAAGGATGTCCTACTGCCAGTTTACAGGGAACGGGCCTAAACTGGCAGTCAGACATCCCTCTCGCAATCCGGGACTGCTGGCTCCTAACCGCTCACCTGTCTGCCTAACTGCCTGCCTGATTGCCCCTAACTACTCTGCCTGCTGGCCTGCTCAACCCCAACTTCCCCCTGTCGCTGGCCTGCTTGCCCCCAAATGCCCCCCCCCGCGAGCCTGATTACCCCCAACTGCCCCCCATGCCAGTGTGCTCGCCCCCAACTGTCTCCCCTGCCGGCCTGCTCACCCCCAACTGCCTCCCTTGCTGGTCTGCTTACTTCCAACGGCCCCGCCCCCCACCAGCCTGATCACCCACAACTGCCCTCCCCTCTTGGCCTCTAACTGCCTCTACCTTGGCCCTGCCACTATGGCTTTGTCCAGAAGAACATCGGGAAGATCTCCTGGAAGGTCTCCTAGTTTAATTAGCATATTACCCTTTTATTAGTGTATATATATATATATATATATATATATATATATATATATATATATATATGCCTAAGTGACCTTACAACCAGTTGACTGGTCAACCGGTCAGTATGATGCACACGGACCACCAGGGGGCAGATGCTCAATGCGGGAGCTACCCCCCAGGTGGTCAGTGCGCTCTCACAGTAGGAGCACCAGTCAGCCAGAAGCCAGGCTCACAGCTGGTAAGTGCAGCTGTGGTGGCGAAAGCCTCTCAAACCTCTGTAGCAGTGCTACTGAGCGGCAGTGGTGGTGGCAGCAGCAGTGGCAGGCGCAGCCAGGCAGGGATGAGCAGCAGAGGAGATGCGCCCAGCCCTGGCTGGGGCTCCTCCCTGGCCGCTTTAGCACTGCTACATTCCCCCCCAGGGATCCCAGATTGCGAAAGGGCGCAGGCCAGGCTGAGGGACCCCACCTGTGCACAAATCCATGCACCGGGCCTCTAGTAGATCTATAAAAGAGTAATATTTATATAGCTCACTGGAATTAATTTAGTATAAATTTGATAACTTAAGATAAATATTGTATGTTCTAAACAATCATTAAGAAATTAATGATTTCTCCCAATGCAATAATATTGGGAGAAATTATAAACTGAATTAAAATGTTACACTAGGAAATATTGTATCAATGCAAAAATAAAGCACTAAAGCAGGGACTGAGGCACAAAAATGACATAAGATAAAACAAAAAAAATCACATAGATAAATTCAATGATACTAATAACATGAAATGTGAATGGATTAAACAATGTAATCAAAGGCAGAGATTGACAGACTGGATAGAAAAGTGATATTCAACTATATTTTGTCTGCAGGAGACATACTTTAGATTCAAAGACACAAGTAGGTTGAAAGCAAAAGAATGGGAAAAAATACTCAGGCAAACTGCAAGTATATCAAAGTTGGAGCAGCTTTACTAATATCACACTAAATAGACATCAAAACAAAAAACGTTTTACTAGAGATAAAGAGGGGAATTTTATAGTGGTACTAGAGGCCCAATGCATGAAATTTGTGCAAGAGTAGGCCTTCCTTTCCCCGGCTGTCGGCACCTGCTTCCCCCTGGCACCTGGGAACCAGGCCACATTCGCAGCCCCAACTTCTTCTGGAAGGTCGTCTGGATTAATTAGCATATTACACTTTTATTATTATAGATAGGGGTTAATCTACTAGATATGTATAATAGTTTAAGAAGCATACATACAACTAAAAACAGCCCCCAAAAATACATGAAGCTAAACTGACAGAATGAAGGAAGAAATATGCAATTCAACAATAGAATTCTTTAATAACCCACTTTCAATAGTTCATATAGCAACTACATGGGAAAAAAGCAAGTTATAGAAAACTGGCCACAATATGAGACATGCATAGAATCCTTGACCGAAAAACAACACAAGACACAGTCTTTTCAAGATTTAGGAACATTTGGGCCCTGACCTGGTGGCTCAGATGGTTGGAGTATTGATCTCTGCACCATTCATGGAAAGGTTTGATTCCCTGGTAGGGGCACAGTTTCTGGTTGGGCATCTGTGAGAGGCAGGTGGATCAATGTTTCTCATATCTATGTTTATTTCTGTCTCTCTGTCTCTTTTTCGGTCTCTGTCTCTCCTCTCTCTCTGTATCTCTCTGTTTCTTTCTCTCTTGCTCGCTCTTCCTCCCTCTCTAAAATTAATGATAAAGGTTATCCTTGGGCAAGGGTTAAAAAAAAGATAAAAGTTAGAATATTTTCCAGAAAAGTCTATATTATTAGTAATAAAATAGGCCTCCAAAAAGTATGTACTCCAAACACAAGGAAATTAATTAGAAACCAAGAACATAAGAAACAGTGGAAAATTCACAGAAGAGTTGAAATTTAACAACCAATTGATCAGAAAAAATAAAAGAATTTAGAAAATTCTCTGAGGTGATTGAAAACAGACCTGTGACAAACCAAAACTTTGAGATACATAGTAATTAGAGATAAATTTATATCATTAAACATCAATATTTGAAAAGATGAACAATTTCAAGTCAACAACCTTATACCTTTTATCTTAAGATATTAAAAATGGAAAGTGAAACTAAAACCAAAGCAAGGAGAAAAAAAAATTTTTAAGTGAGACAGAAATACATAAAATAGAGACTAGAAGAACATTGACTATATGAACGAAACCGAAATAAAAGGAATAAATATTTGGGAGAAAGAAATAAAATCTTTATTTGTAGATTATATAATCGTTTACATAAAAATTCCATGGAATACAATAAAAACTATTAGAATTAATAAACAAGTTCAGAAATCTTTTAGCATCCTCTATAATAAAAGCCTAATATGCAAATTGACTGAATGGCAGAACTAACAGCAGAATGACTAGTCACTATGACATGCACTTTCAACCAAGGGGCAGACGTTCAATGCAGAAGCTGCCTCGAGCCCGCAGGCCCCAGGCCAGCCAAGGCAGGTGCCAGTGGCGGTCCCCTGATTGTCCTGGCGGTAGCCCCACAGATCGGCCCTGATCATGGGCCAAGCCTAGGGACCCTACCTGTGCACAAATTTTGTGCACCAGGCCTTTAGTATAAGATAATTATGCAAGAAACAATTGTATTTCTATACACTACTAATGAATAATACTTTATGAAATAGAAAATCAATTGCTTTTACAATAGCATAAAAAATAAAATATTTACAAATAAATTAAGCCAAAGAGAACAAAATTTATATGCTGAAAACAGCAAAACATTGCTTAAGTTATTAAAAGAAGACTTAGCTATAATAAAAGATAATACCTGTTCATTGTCCAGAAGACAATATTGTTAAATGGCAATGCTCCCTAAATTCAACTATAGATTTGCAACAATGCTTATGAAATTTATCTGGCTTATTTTGTAGGAATTGACAATATGAACCTAAATTTTATATGGAACTTCAAAGGACAAAGAACAGTAAAACAAACGAAAACAAAGAACAATTCTGAAGTACTCACATTTCCTGATTTAAAACTTACTATAAAAGTACTGTAATAAAAAGAACAAGTGACTAAAAAGAAAATACATTTGACTTTATTGTAATTAAAGACAAATGACTTTATTGTAATTAAAGACAAATGAAGACAATGAAAACACGGCCTAGTGAATGCTAGAAAATGTGCAAATAGTATATATGACATAAATCTTGTAGCTAAAATAACTTTTACAACTCAATAATAATGAAACAAATAATCCACCGGAAAAATAGACATATAGACATTTCCCCAAAGAGGATAAACAAATGGCAAATGAATACATCCTATCTAATAAGAGGGAATATGCTAATTGGCCCTCAAGCCATTGCAAAGATGGTGGTGCCCACAGACAAAAAGGAGGGAATATGCTAATTGACTGCCCTTCCCTCAAAGATGGTGGTGCCCACAGCCACAAGATGGCAGCGCCCAGTCCCTCAGTCCTTCCGGGGTGGCAGGCACAGGGGTCCGGCCACTCTGTGTGCCTTCCTCTGGAGTCCCCAGTCCCCTCAGCCCCCTAGCAATCCAGGGCTGGCCTGAGGCACAGGCAAGCCTTGGATGGCAGCTGCCCAGCCACCCAAGTCCACCCAAGGCTTAGGTAACCAGGGCCTGCCTAGCCTTGTGCTGCCGGCAGTGGCAGCAGCGGAGGTGTGATGGGGTGTCGCTTTCCCCTTATCTCCAGGTTGCCTCCGACCCCTGAGGGCTCCCAGACTGTGAGAGGGGGCAGGCCGGGCTGAGGGATCCCCTCCAGTGCATGAATTTTCATGCACCGGGCTTCTAGTCTATATATATATAAGGCTAATATGCAAAGTAGCCCTTCGGAGTTCACCCGGGAGACCAGGAGTTTGATTGCTCTCTATGACGTGCACTGACCACCAGGGGGGTCGACCAGTGGCAGTGGCCGAGTGCTGAGGGAGCGAGGGAAGGAGGAGGTAATGAGGTGGGGGGAACCACACGGTGGTGGCATGTGGGTGGCAAGGGAAGGAGGAGGCAGGGAGGCATGGAGGCGGGTAACCTGATAGGCCCTGATTGCCGGCCAGGCCTAGGGACCCTACCTGTGTGTGAATTTCGTGTACCAGGCTTCTAGTATAAATATAATTCAACATCATTGGTGAACAGTGTAATGTAAACCAATGAGATAGCGCTTTGCACCCAATAAGGATGATTACAATACATAGTAATAAGTATTGACAAAGTTATGGAGTAATTGGAACTTCCTTCATTGTTGGTGGGAATGTGAAATGGTGCTGTCACTTTTAAGTCAACCTGGAGTCACCATATGACCTAGAAATTCTACTCCTTTATGTCTAAGGTTAATGAAAACCTACATATGTGCAAAAATGTATTCACAAATATTCATAGCAGCATTACTTATCATGGTCAAAATTTTGAAACAACCCAAAAATTAATCAACTGGTGAATGGGTAAATAAAATAAGGTATGCCCATACAGCAATAAAAAGTAATGAAATTCTGACCTATGCTACATCCTGCATAAAATTTGAAAATATTATTCTAAATGAAAGAAATAACTCACAAAAGCCACATACTGTATGATTCCACTTATATGAAACATCTAGAATAAACAAGTTCTATAAATAGTAATAGTGTTTGGGTGGTAGAGAGGGGAAGATTTGGGACACAATTGGGAGTGACGACTAGTAGGTACAGAGTTACTTTCTGGAGTAACACAAATGTTCTAAAATCATTGTAGGGATGGTTGCACATCTTTGTGAATATATTAAAAAATGTAATTGTACATTTTAAATAAGTTTTATGCTATGTGAATTATAACTCATTAAAACCAAAAGCTAAGATAACACTTCACACTCATTATAAACATTAAAAATTTTAAAGTCTGAAAAATACCAAGTGTTAGGATACGAAGCAATTGGAGCTCCCATATATATTTTTTTGGAATTGTAAAATGCTACAGCAATCTTTGTGCATTCTTAAGTAGTTTCATATAGTTACAAACGCAGTCGCCATAGAAATGGGTGATTGTACTTCTTATAACTTCAACCAAGAGAAATATAAATATATGTATTCATACAAGAGTGATATACTAATGTTTATAGCAACTTTACTTATTATACACATATTTAGAAGAAAAATAAATGTCTTATCAAAAAGTCAAACTTATAAGATAATGTACTATTCACAAATTACCACAACAAATTATTGTGCTATAACAAAATGCCACAAACTCAGGGTGCTTTTGGAAATATGTGTTGTGGGGGCCGCATGTTTGTACCAACCAAAACCTGGAGCCATTGGTGCCACAGAGTGAACACAACACGGAAGCCATATGCCATGTGCCCTGCCCTGGCCTTGGCCTTGCCAGTGCTGGTCATGTCTCAAGTTCATCGTACTGAGGAAGTTCCTGAACTTCCTTTGCTGGTTGAAGAAGAAGTGGAAGGCGACAAGAAGATTGTGGAGGCTTCCTAAAAAATAAAATTAAATTAAGGCCTGGAATGATATCAAAAAGGTCTATTTCTCTCAGTGAATGAGAGCTGGCGAGGACAAAATGAAAAATCATCCTTGCATCCAACACAGGGGACCTTTCATCGTCTATTATGAGGACAACAGCATCAGCTAAGACTTCACAAACACCCCTGGAATCATTCGGCTTAATGTAAGCAAACTGCTCCTGGTGGGCATGCAGGCCATTTCTGCATTTGGACTGAATGCTTTCTGCAAGCTAGAGGATCTGTATGGCACTTGGTATAAAGCTGCCTCCCTCCAGAGTAACTACAACCTTCCCAGGCACAAGATGCTCAGTACAGAGCTTAGCAGAATTGTGAAAGCCAATATATCCAAAGAGCCCTTCCTCTGTTTCCAAAACCAGCACTATTTCAATGCTGCATCCTCTGACTAGTCTTCCATAGTCACATAATGCTGCATTGTTCGGGAGTTTTGCATTAAGAATTTCTAATTCAAAAATAATTAAAATAGACTTACTCTTTAATCCATAACATTCATTTCTAAGAAAATATTTTCTTATGGTTGGAATCAGAGATGCATGCAACATTTATATGCAAGAATATTCATTTTATAATGTTGCATAGAGAAATTAGAAATAACCCACTATCCAAGACCAGGGGTAGAATTAGGTTGTTTGGATGTAGCTATGGGTTGATATCAATCATTGGAATGCTTTTATGCTGGCATTAGTTTATGACACAGGAAAGATGCAATAAAAATTAATAACTGCATATTTATCAGGATATTATTTTTAAACACATATATATTTTTAAACCAGAAAAACTTACAAAATTGGTAGTAGCATTTCTGAAATTATTAATGACATTTATTATTTATGCCATTCTATATTTTACACATCTATAATAATAAAAGCATAATATGCTAATTAGCCCAGACAGCTGAACGACCTTTGGATGTCATTCCAGACGTCCTTCTGGACAAAGCCACGGCAGCGGGGGGCCAAGGTAGAGGTGGTTAGAGGCAATCAGGCAGGCAGGTGAATGGTTAGAGGCAATCAGGCAGGCAGGCGAGTGGTTAGGGGCAGGCAGGCGAGCAGTTAGGGGTGTTCAGGCAGGCAGGCAGAGTGGTTAGGGGTGATCAGGCAGGCAGGCAGAGTGATTAGGGACAATCAGGCAGGCTGGCGAGTGGTTAGGGGTGATCAGGCAGGCAGGCAGAGTGGTTGGGGTGATGAGGCAGGCAGACAGGTGAGCAGTAAGGAGCCAGTGGTCCCAGATTGTGAGTAGGATGTCCGACTGCCTGCTGGATCTGGCCTAAGCCATCAGTCAGACATTCTCTGAAGGGTCCCAGATTGTCAGACGGCGCTGGCTGGGCTGAGGGACCCCCCCCACACACACACACACATGCACTGGGCCGCTAGTCTAATATAAATGTGTATCACTTTTATGCAATAAAACAAAAAGTATGTGCCTAGAACATAAAATATGCTAAATAAATAGTGGTTGAATAAAAATAAAAGTAAGCAAAATGTTCAAAATAGTGTAATATGACTAGATATGTGTAGGTGTTTCTAGTTAAAATGGGAAATAGAGAAAAGGCTTTTAATAATGAATGAGAGGTTGCTTCATATTTTTGTATTAAATAACACCATGTGAAATTACCAGTTTTGTAGGTACAAAGTAGTCAAATATTAGCGATTTTCTACTTAAGCCTATTACATTGAAAAGCTATTCTAAGAGATATATAATGGAGAGAAATATCCATATAGAGCACTTATGGGAAGAAAACATCAATTTCTGCCCCCAAAGCAGCCATTTTCAGGTTTGAAAAATTTTCAGGTTTGAAGAATTAAAAGGACTTTACTAGGATATATTTTCCATGTTGATCAATTTTTTTTCAATATTTAGCTTAGACTTGGATTTCATTTTTCTATAATAGCAACAGTATATGAGGTGATAATATCCGCAGTGCAGCTCACAAAAGCCTATTTAACCCACAATGTAGCTGAAATATAGTAGTAATTTTTCCACATAAAACCGTGTTCATAATAATGTTGCTATGGGGAGTTGAATGCAGAGTTTATTTCTAATGGAAACATTAGAAAACATGGCTCCCACGGGACTAGAACCCACGTTCCCTTTGTTGTGCATTCTAGTATTGGTAAAACTGCTTTAAAGGCATGTGGCCCCACAGGAGCATGTTTTGCTTTCAGCATTCATGGATTGGGCATGGCAATGCATATCATTTCTGCCCTCAGCATGCTGCCCTGAGAAGATGAGAGGTAGGCCAGGCATCTGCCAAGGTGGGCTGTGTCTTGTTTCAGCCCCCGATTTGCCTAGTGCCTCTAGTTAGGACACTTAAGTTGTTGTGTGACCAAATTTCCATCTCTGAGGAAAATATACTTCCTAACAATGTATTCATTGTGGTTGTTAGTAAATATAATGAAATTGATTAGGTATTATCTGAATAATATAAGTTGTGGTTTTGTAATAAAGACTCACATTAGGCAACTGATTGAACCATGTGGATCCAAAGTACAACTGACTACTGGAAATAAAAACAATACAAATTGTTCCCTACATGTATTCTTTTGTTGTTGGGTTATATGTATGCCATTTATTTGGTGTGAGTACTTAGAAAAGGGTATCGAGAACAAAGAAGAGCAGAATAACCAGGGGGATATACATACACACGAACATACGTGCACCCTATAGTGAAGGAGATAATGTGGCACTTTATAAATAAGGAATGGATACACTATTCCTCTAGTGGGAATCAGAATAATGATTGTGATTGTCAGGTATTGTGCAATATAGTTGATTATTAAATTAATACTGGAGAAGGAATTTTTTACTTAAGACATTATATTTATTTTATACTGTACATACATGGCATCTTACCTAATAAAAGAGAAACATGCAAATTAACCATCACTCCACTATGCCCACAGCCAATCAGAGTGAGTATGCAAATTAACCCAACAAAGATGGAGGTTAATTTGCATATACAGGCACAGAGTGGCCGTGAGGGGCATGACGCCTGCTATGAGGGCAAGGAGGGTGGCGGAGGGAGCTACAGGAGGGTACTCTGGAGAGAAGCGAGGACTTGCCAGCTCCTGGCTGGCTGGGGAGCGGGGACATGCGGGCTCCCGGGCAGCTGGGAGTGAAGCCAGGGGAAGGAAGGCCTATTCTTGCATGAATATCATGCAACGGGCCTCTAGTGTAATATATATTAGTTATTGTATATATTTTATTTACTTTTATAGTAAAGCAAAATTAAAAAAAGGAAGTTTAATTTAGTGACAGAATACACCTCATAGTATGAAAATGCTATACATCTTACTATACAGATTATTTGTCATGAATTAGACACACCCTCATTAATGTACCTCTGATATAGAAAAATTCTAGCATTTAATTTCTAATGTCTCTTTTATTTTTGTATGTGAAAGCCATGAGCCAAATGTGACTAAGGGAAATATATGTGTGTTTTTTTTTTTATTTTTTCACCAATATTTTTCCATTTCTTTTCTATTTGCTCTACAAGGCATTTTAATCCACTTGGTTCTATTTAGATGGTTATCTTTGTTATTAAGAGAGAATATAGGATATTGGTTAAGGGCCTGCCTCTAATACTAGACTCCTTGGTCTTAAATGCCAGCCCTGTCATTACTACCTGTGTGACCTTGAGCAAGACGCCTCATCTCTCAGAGGCTCAGATTCTTCATCTGAAATGGAATAGGATTGATGAGAGGATTAAATGAGTTCATGCACTTTGTACAGCTCTTGGAACCTTTTATTCCTTGAAAGATGTCAACTTTTTTTCTTTTTTCTTTTGCTAGGTACTCTCTGAATGTTGTCCTTATGTTTGGTTCCACTAGTTTTGGGCAGGCATAATAATAATGTTAATGCTGAAATAACAGAAAGCAATGTTTATGAGCAAGTATGATGTAACATGCATTATACTAATTGCTTTAAATAAAATGCCCACTGATGATCACAATAGCTGTGCAAAGTAGTTAAAGGAACTTGTAAAGATCATGTAGCTAGGAAAAAGGTGTTAAAAATTTGATTAAATCCATGCATAATACTTATTGAAACAGATGTCTAAATAATGTCCTTATTACCCACTCTCATGTATGTTACATTCCAAATAAGCCTGACTATATGCAGAGAATACTATATAATAAAAGCGTAGTATGCAAATTGTCCCCTCGACTGGGAGTTGTCCGGGAATTTGACCAGAGGGCGGGCTGGCCAGGGGAAGGGAGGGAAGCCCTGGCCAGCAGCTGGCAGTCACTAGGAACCTTACCAGTACACGAATTTTGTGCACTGGGCCTCTAGTCCATTGATAACTTTCTTTATCCTGGGTCTGGACCATAAGGTCCTATGATGCTTTCTATCTCACTGTGAAATACTTAGGCTATAAGTAATTTACATAAGCAACTTCAGCTCCAGATTTTGTTCATATGCATAAAGACTTCTTAAAGCTTTCTGACAAGTGGCAATTACAAGATTTTTAATTATATAATAGAATGGAAAATTAACATAAAATTCTAAATGACTGACTTACTATAATTTTATGGCATAATATCAATTAAAACTGTGTGAGTGCATTGTTTTAGGGAGAGACCACTTTACACAAAGTTAAGGTTGAAACTTGGTTATAGCACAGTGTTATTCGGCCTACACAAATGTGTATGTGTGGTATGTGTATGTGTGTGTACATGCACTTGTGCATGCACGAGCATTTTATTTTATGCCAGTGAGGTCGAGCAAGACATGCACTGTCCAGATCCCAAAGTTTACTTTTCCTTTCTCTCTTTGCAATGAACCAATACGTGGCTAGACTAATTGACACTTGTATATTACCTTTGAATCATTTTCAAGCATTTGAGTTCTAATCCCTACATTTAATTAAAAAGTCATTACAAATATGGAACAAAATATCTTCTGTATTGTGGGAGCCTTCTATCTTAGGACTACTTGATCACTTTCTTATTGTACATTCCTCTCCCCCTCCAATTCCAAGTAAGATGTGAGATAGCTATTTGGGATATTTAATTTGTTTAGCTTCCAAAATTTTTGACTTGATTAGGTTAGATACAAATGGGAAATATGAGACGCATAAATAAGGCAGAGAAACTGAAAAGCCATCCCATTTTCTATCTGGATAAACACTTTTAAGGAACTTGATGGCATGGCTCTTAATTAGGGCTATAAATGTGTGTGTGTGTGTGTGTGTGTGTGTGTGTGTGTGTGTGTGTGTGTGTAATAAAGTGCGAGCATATGGGTATTGACAAGATGTTTTTGGAGCACATATCTGGCAATTAGATATAGATTGTGTTGTTTCTGAGACTAAAATATCCATATCTACTTCCCTATTTGCTTTTGTGATGACTTAAAATAAAATGGATATGTGGATGTTAAATATCAAGATCAGAAAAAAACAACAGACAAAATAGATTAATATTTAATCAGAAGGGCATTTGCTAGGAACTATCATTTGTGTTGTAACATGAAGCTTTCCATTAAATCCTGTTGCATCTTCCTTTTACGATTAATTCTAGGGGAAATATCCCTGAAGGGATTTTCTAAGGGGGATGGGTGATAGGAGGAGGTACCAGTACAGAATAGGAAAGACTGTAATGATAAAACACATAAGAGGTAAATTCTTTAAATGTCACTCCCCTGAGTTCCACAGTTATCAGAAGTTAGCTTTTGCCTTAATCAGTCATCCCATTTTATTAACATAACTGGGTAGAGGCCCAGTGCACGGATCTGTGCACCAGTGGGGTCCCTCAGCCTGGCCTGCAGGGATCAGTGGACCTCCGTGCCACTGCAGCCTGGCCTTACCCGCCAGCTCCTAGGGCTCCAGGTCACTGTCCTCGTCGATCCTGCACAGCACGAAGTAGTGTGCGAAGCGGCAGGCGGCGGGGGAGGAACCCAAGCCCGGGCTGGGCACCGCACCACTTCCACTCATCCTGGCCCCACTGCACCTGCCACTGCCACTGCTGGGGCGCGCAGGGGGAGTGTCCATGGGAGACGCTTGCGCCGCCGCAGCTGCGCTCAACTACCGGCCCGGTCGTCTGGTGTCTGGTCATCCGGTCACTTAGGCTTTTATATATATAGATGAGAATCACTTACTTACTAGTTGTGTCTTTCATCTTTCATTCACTTATTGGTTATCTATTTGAAAATATTTATTGCCTACTGTATTCCAAGCACTACGGAGAGAGGTATAAAATATACAGACCCAATCTGTGGTGGACACTGCCAGTGCCTGGTCCCTGATGATGAGACATTATTACTAGGTGCTGTGTGTGACTTCCCCCCTGCCCTCTTCATCTGTGCTGAAGACCACCTGTGCCACTGCAGGGGCCAGCTACCCTCCCCAAGCAGGCTGAAAGTGGTGAGAGATCAATAGACCTTGGGAGCAGTCTTTGCCAAGGACTCTCTGGAGTCAGTATATAAATACGTCTGTTCACTTTTCTTGTTAGTAGGATAAAATTGAAGAACTTGCGCTGTCAAATGTCTTAGTTTCCCTATGGGATTAGGCTCCAGCTGGCCACTGTCTAATAATACACCTTTATCAGCTCTTATCTCTTCCCTGTATTGCATTTCCTGTCCTCATCTGTATTGGTGTAATTTGGATGTCCCACAACAACTGCTCATTTGAATCCTAATCTCAGGTCAGCTTTTGGGAGGACCAAATTACGACACAGTACCTGTTGTCATGTAATTTATACTCTACTACATGTAACTCAAAATAAGATCAGATGTTATCTACATTTGGAAATAATCTGTATGCTTGCAAAAGCACAGTATTCTAGACACACTGAACCCAAATCTCTGCAGGAGGAGTTCAGTAATTTGGACTTTTAACCTGCTCTCTGGTTGATTCCTATGCTCCCTCAAGATTGAAAACTATAGGTCTAATGAACAGCTCAGTGTTTGCAAGTCATCTTGCCTTAACTTGCCAAGATATTGAGTCATAATGATTTAATGGATTTTTGTCAAAATTTAATATTTTAGGGATAAAATATGTTCAATAAAAGTAAAATTTGTAAGAAAAATAATTACTTTTATTTTTGTATTTAAAACATCAAAATGCATTTGAAAATCATGGGTATCTTTAAAATTCAAATTGTTTGGATTATCAAACTAGAATGAAGGTTTAAGCAACATTTGCATATACTGTATAGAGCTATACAAATAAATACTATTGTCATATTTGTGTTTTGATGAGAGTATTTTGTGTTTTAACTAATAGCATATTTTAGCATTTATCCATTTGCTTATGCACCCTTTAATCATTCAAAAACTATGTACTTAATAACACAATCAAGTATTAAATTAAAATATAGAAGTGCATAAGTGAAAAAGCAAGACATGGCTATCACTTTCAAACACAGACTAATTCTGTGAGATCTAGGACATTCTTATTAAAATATAAACTTGAAATAAATTTCAAAAATAGTATTTGCCCTAAATATCTAATGAGAAGAAAATATATTATTAGTGATTAATTTTATGGTTTCATATTCTTAAAAAAAAAAAGCCCTTCACAACTTTTGGTAGACCTTTTGTCATTTCATAGGAACTGTAGTTAATGTATTTACTTCTTGTTCAAAAGAAATGGCATGGTGTGTAGGAAGATGTGAATTTTTCCACCTGTATGTACGTAAAAATTCTTCAACTGAAAATTTCTATTATTGTTTTTTTTTTCATCTTACACATTGCACAGGCAACTTGGAAAATGCTATTATTTCTAATGACTTCAAAATACATACTTTTAATCAATAAGATTAAAAAGCTTATTTATCTCTTAGGCATATAAGTCGTCATCTCTGTCCAGCTTTTCAGCAGGTCAGCCCTAAATATATATAAGACAATTCGTTTTTCAAAATACAGAAACCATATTTGCATTCGAGGTTTAGACCTGCCAGTGAACCTACTGTTATACTTGCATCTCATAATATTGACATTTTGTAATTTCATTTTTGAAAATTTTAAAGACATTTGTTAGTGTTTAATAGCACTGCCTGAAAAAAACAGTAAAAAGTAACAATGATATTTTGTACAATGTGGTTATACATTTAATAGGCTCAAATGCCCATTTGAAATACTGTAATCATTTGTATATTGTATTGTGTGTTCACCACCCCAAGTTAAATCTCCTTCCATCACCATTTGTCTCCCCTTTACACTCTTCTACCTCCTCCCAATCCTCCTTCCCTCTGTTAATTATCACACTGTTGTCTGTGTCTATGACTTTTCTTTCTTTTTTCTTTTGCTCAATCCCTTCATCTTTCCCACCTCAGCCCTCTAAACTCCTTCCCTTCTGACAGCTGTCAGTCTGTTCTCTATGAGTCTGTTTCTATTTTATTTGTTAGTTTACTTTGTTCATTAGATTCCGCATATAAGTTAAATCATTTGGTACTTGTCATTCTCTGACTGGCTCGTTTCACTTAGCATAATACTCTCCAGGTCCATCCATGCTGTTGCAAAAGATAAGATTTCCTTTTTTTTGTGGCTGAGTAGTATTCCATTATGTAAATGTACCACAGCTTTTTTATCCACTTATTTGGCACATCAGTAAATTCAATAATAGATAGATAGATGATAGATAGATAGATATAGATAGGTAGATAGATAGATAGATAGATAGATAGATAGATATTTCAGTCAAAGTGATGTTCCAGCCATAAGCTCACAGAGGAACCACTTAGCAAATGTGATGACAAATCGTTCTGTAAAAGAAAATTTTTACGTATCCTCACAAGCCTTGACTTTCCAGTCTGTGTGTCTCCACTGATTAATCTGATGAAACAGTGTTACACAATACATAATAAAATATGTATGTAATGAAAATTATTATTTGGCTTTAAATAAAATGCTGTCATGACCATTCCTTTCTGTACCACATTTTTTCTCATCTCAAACATGTGCTCATGTGAGTTTTTCATTAACAAGTCATTTTCCCGGCCCCACCACAGATATCTTGACTGTATTTCTGTGTTCTAAAACATGTTTCTGCCAGTTTGATTATTATTTCTATGCCTGTTTTGCTCTTACATTTTTTCCCTGCTACCTCTGGTTTATATTGCCCCTTTTCTCTGAAAATAATATGCAGGTTTTCAGAATTGTTCCCTGTTTTCTGATCACTTCATATAAGCAACAACATTTATCATTATTCAAGATGATGGTATATTCTACTAGATATCAAGGAAAAGACAATTTCACAAAAAAACACCTGCCACTGAAGTTGAAGATGAGGAAAAACGTTGGCAGTCTTAACATTTTCTGCATCACCAGATTATCATCTCACCATATTGTAGACAAAAATGCAGAAAATGATTTTTTGGTTAGGTTTATTCTCTACCTCAGTGGTCTACAATATACAATATGCATACTATAGAAAATCTGCTATTGAAGGAAGAAGGAATTGTTTGCACCTTAGAATTTTACAGAGGTTAGAGTTACACAGATATCAGAAGCCCAGAGGTAAATTCTTAAAGAAAGGGGATCCACATTATGATCAAGGAAAAGCAACCTTACTGCAGTTATATGAAGAAAGGAAGACTAGACATTGTAAGGGCAAAGAGAGTCAGAAAGATTTTAAAGTATTTAAAGTGAACTACCCCATATAAACAAATAATGCATGGATACACAGATGTATTCTAAAGGTGACCTCTGTGGTTGACAGTGTTATCAAAGCATGTGTGGACTGGAGAAGGATGGGCATAAAATAAAATGTCAGTAATTTCTTCATGTCTTTTTCTTCTTTAATCTTGTGCCCATGTGGATGAGATAGGACTAGCAAAATTTTTATATACACACTACTTTCAGTTTTAAAATTATTTTTCTTATTTTCAGCCTAATCAAAGTACTTATGGAAAAATAAATTTGTTTCATGATGCTAAAGGAGGACATATTTACATTTTGATAACTATGAATAAGACAGTTAATAGGGTGGAACAGGTCAGAATGGTACCGGCAGTGGCATATCAAGAACAGGAGAAACATGAATGTCAGGGGAAGAACATTGGGGCACATGGTCCATGTGTCTCTCCTCATGAGGATGTTCTCCTTCCAGTGAGAACTCAGAGGTCTGAGGTTTTATTTTATGAATGAAGACCAACTGCTGGTAATTTTGGCAAATTAAATATATATTACTTCTGTTTGCTCCCCAAATCACACTAAAATGTCAGAAAATGGTAAGAGTTAATATGTGCATCCATAAGTTCAAACATGGAAAAAGACACACAGTAATAAATAGTGAAAAATGGAAAACAGAAGAACATAAGATAACTCACTAGCACCAGAACAGAAGACATCCTAACGCATCGGGGAGAGCTCAGCGAAAAGCATGTCTCACTCACAGAACCACAAACATTGGAGGCACTTCTTAGAGTAGGGTGCTTATCAGGAGGGTGAAAAGGAGACTTGGTTGGAAATCTGTCTAAAGAACAATCACCTGCATTTAATTGAAGGTTAATTGTATGAAGAGGTGGAGCCATGGTTGAGCCCTGGCTCTGGGCATGTGGGCACCAGCATAGATGAGGATGGAGACACTCGGAGGAAAGCCAGGGATCTGTGAAAGCCCATATAGAGATTAGTAAAACCACTTCTCCCACTCAGCTCTGAGAACACGGGCTGCTGGGCGTGTAGCCTAGAGGCAGGATACTAAATAATTTCCCTCCAGGGAAACTGAGAGATGAAGAGACTTTGATAGTTGTTGTTCCCCCAAGAAACACTTCAGCCTGATCACCATACAAAGAAGCCTGGCAGTCAACTTACATAAAAATGAGAAAAGGTTGTGTATTTATAAGTCAGGAAGGGGCTAAAAACACTAGAGAGAAAAAAAATTTGAAAATGAGGATATCTTAAGAAAAGTTAACAATCAAAGCATTGGAAAATAAAGTTAGCACAACCTCCCAGAATATAAATGGAAAATACCTGAGAAAAAATTAACATTGGATGATTCATATAAAATATCCAATATCCAAACAACTGAAAGGGATAACAGTGAAATATATAAAGGGACACTAGAGAACAGAAGAAAAGAAGCTAGAATTCTATCAATTATTCATCTTGTGTGTTGTTAGAGTAGTAGTATTGGGTGGTTGTTTAGTGTAGGGATCAAGACATGGGCTCAGCCGAAACCGGTTTGGCTCAGTGGATAGAGCGTCGGCCTGCGGACTGAAGGGTCCCAGGTTCGATTCCGGTCAAGGGCATGTACCTTGGTTGGGGGCACATCCCCAGTAAGGGGTGTGCAAGAGGCAGCTGATCGATGTTTCTAACTCTCTATCCCTCTCTCTTCCTCTCTGTAAAAAATTAATAAAATATATTAAAAAAAAAAAAAGACATGGGCTCAGAAGCCCAATCTTAGGCATTTGTATGTTGATCTAGCAACCCTCTCCAGGACTTAGAGTTTAAATTTAAATTTCTTAAATTTACCTTTGTCCCAGGAAATACAGATCAGCTATCTTGCAGGGCTGCTTTAAGGACTAAATACATAAATAGTATAAAATGCAAAGAGCAGTCTCTGGCACCTAGGAAGTTTTATGTAAGAGTTAGCTACATTGTTATTCTATTTATAGGCCTCCAAGCCCTCAAAAGTTTACTTGTTTTCAATGACCCAATATAATACATGATCTATTATAATTAAAACCATAAATCAGAGTTTCCATTCCATGTTAGAATGGGGTCTGGTTTAGCATTAGGCTGGTTGCAGTTCATTAGTGGGCCATGTGGGTGATTGCAAGAGGGCAGGAGGGTGAGAGCCCTGCAGGCTGGGAGTCAAGGGCAACATGCCAAGAGAGCAAACTTCTTTGCTTAGGAGATAAAATATGACCTGCTTCCAGGTGTGACTGACAGACAGTTACTTTCCTTATTTCACCCAGACTTTACTGGGCATGCTTCTATCTCCACACTTCCAGTCCCTTCCCCCAGCAATCTACAGGGAACAGACCAGAGGCTTCCCGGGGAGTGTTAAACTGCAGCTTTCTAGCAAAGATGCACAAATGCATGCCTATATCTGGCCTTCCCTTTGCTCCTTTCCTGTTATTTATTACTAGATTAATTACAACGCGATCACTGCTACATTTGGTTGTAAGCCTGATGAGTTATTTGATATTTTAAACTATGCTCTAGTAAAACTATTAATATAAAGCTACAGAATCATTGTTACCCATAGAAAATTAGAAAATTAACACAAATTTACTCTTGGCAGGCACAAGTGGTTACGGAGTTGGGTGAGTGCTTTGTGGGCTAAATTTCAGGCCTCTATCAATGCTCAGTCAAAGACCCTGGATCAATGGAAACCTGCACAACCATACACCAAAATGATTGAATACCATGCAGCTGTTAAAACAGACTTAATGGGACTTCACATTGTGGAGAGATGTTTGCTATATTAAATACAGGAGATAATGGATTATAAAAGATTATTTGAATAATTTCATTTTGGTTAAAATGAACTTTTAATAACTATTTCTTTTCAAGTGCATCAATATTATATAATTAGTCTCTCTCAAAAGATAAATCTCATAGTTTTACTTACCTCTGAGTACTAAAAATGTGAATAATTTTTAAACCACTTTATTTTCTCATCCTATATAATAAAACCCTAATATGCAAATTGACCAAACAGTGGAATGACCGGTCGCTATGATGCACACTGACCACCAGAGGGCAGGCAGTCAATGTAGGAGCTACCCCCTGGTGGTCAGTGCACTCCCACAGGGGAAGCGCTGCTCAGCCAGAAGCCGGCCTCATGGCTAGTGAGTGCAGCAGCAGTGGCTGGAGCCTCTCCTGCCTCTGCGGCAGCACTAAGGACCCCTTGGGGGATTTCTGACAGCTGGCTTAGGCCCGCTCTTAAGCTAGCAGTCGCACATCCCTCGAGGGGTCCCGGACTGCGAGAGGGCTCATGCCAGGCTGAGGACCCTCCCCTTCCCCCCAGTACACGAATGTCATGCACTGGGCTCTAATTTTATATAATGAAAATACATTACTTGTTTTTGGTAGCAATATCTACCTTAAATAATGAAAAAATAATTTTAAATACCTCAGTACTAAAAATAAAATTCTCTTAGATACAGTATCCTTTGTTAAGAAGCCATGAAACAAAATGCAATATATTTGAAAAGGGAAAATTGGAGAAGTCTTTAAAGAAAAACAATCTGTTGTTGCTGGGAAGACATTGTTCAGAAAGATTATCGATGAGCTATTTCTTTCCAACTCCAGGTGACAGGGTGCCTAGGCAATTGCTACATTTAAGGCAACAGAGAGAGCAGAGTGTTAGAGGATACTGTAAATCATACTGGTTCCTGGAGGACTGGTAATCATTCAGATCAGAGTCACACTCGTCCCTGTAAGGGCATACTCATCCATATGATGTTTTAAACTGTGGACCCGGTGGCTGAGAACACAGCAAGTAGGAAATGATCAGTGATGAGGTGGATTCAGTTCTGCCCTTTCCAAATGCAGCCTCAGAATTTTATGAAAAGAAGCAGAACCCTATAACTTAAGGGGCAGTTTATCAAAGGAAATAGTATCCGATATAGAGTGATATATTATGCCAAGATTAAAGTGTAGGAGAGAAGTGGAGTCTGTCTAACCCCTAACCACAGAGATATACAAATAGTTAATGTGACTTGATAATTTTTTATCATCTACTAGAAGAAGGTATTAATTCTTCTGCCAGGATGTAGGAGGTAGTTGAATAGTGGGGAGGGAAGTAAAGAAATTTAAAAAGACATTGCAAAAGTCTAGCTATTGATAAATAGCTTTGATGTCATAGTGATTATGAGAATCTCTTAACATATTAACCCCAACATTATTCAATGATACTAAATTTAATTACTGTAAAATGTGACCAGGATATTTGTGCAAAATGAAATTACAATTCAATTATTATCAAACAGAAGTTCAAGAAGAATTGGAACAATTAATGAGAAACAGAACCTGACATGAAATTACCAAGAGAGAATTTGTTTTGTTAAGTTATCCATATCCACATCAAAGGACAGATTTAATCTATCCTGAACATTGAAGAGTCATAGGCAATTTTAGGCTGCCAGATGAAAAAAGTTTTCTCAGTAACATCTTCCCATTTAATAATTCTCCTACTCAAAGAAAAGTTTCATCACAGCCTAACAGCAGTATGCTGCAGAGAAATATCATTGACCCCTTTCTTAATCCCCAATGGAGGAACTGGCAGATGGCTCCCTTTCTGTAAAATGTGACTACTTTCTTATTTGGTAACTGTTATCCAATATTCCCTCAGCCACCTTTGATTCAGTTTCAGTAATCCAAGTTAGTCTAACCTATCCATAGAGACCACACTTTCCAGTAGTTAATTATCTTTGTGGCTCTCAACTGAGCACAGTTCAATTTTACCACATCTCTATTTTGCTCCTGAGCTCAGATTTGAACATATTATTCTAATAAGTGTTTGACCAGTGTTGAGTACAATGGGATGATCATTTTCAATTATAGCATTTCCAGTACATGTGCGCTTTTACTGTACAGTTTTCATTCACATTTTAGTGTTTGCAATTCATATTTGACTTGTGATATCCTATGATCTCTAGGTCATTTTTATTATAATTATAGATCATTTTAATGTATCAATAACTGAGATTTCACAATCTCTTATGTGTTACTTTTATATGCTTATTTTTTCTTGAAGTAATTTTGTTATTTAAGATTTATAATACACGTTTACCCTTTAAAATTTATAATTCATACCTTGGTTTTAGCAATACATAAGAAATATAATCGCTTGAAAAATAAATAAAATCCTAATTTTCACTCCCAGTTCTGACTTTAATTAAGCATCAATTTTGGAAAAGACCATTTAACACTTTTTGTCAGTATTCTCTCCATAAAATAAGAATGTTGAAAGATCTAAGATTTCTGTGTTTCTAAAATTCTATGATTTACAAAAAATTACCTTCCATATCTAGGATAAATATCAAATGAATATTTACTGAGCAACTCGATGTGTCACACACTAAAGTAGATCCTAGAATAAAGCAATAAACAAAACATGCAAAAATGCATTGATTACATTCTATATAGGAATGTAAGTGATGAACAATATAGTAGCACTGATTAGTGATAAGATGAAAAAAAGTAAAGAAGAAAATTTGGAAGGAGTGAAGGGGTGGATTTATAAATAGAGTGGGCGGGGGAAGTTACACTTAGTAGCTAATAATATGTAAGAAACAATCTACAGAAAGCCGGCAAAACTATTATCAAGGGGAGAACACTCCAGGCAGAATGAATAACAGGTATGAAAGTCTTGAGGTAGGAATGTGACCATAATATTTGAAGAGAAGCAAAAAGGTGGGTGTGCCTGAAACACAATGATTGAAAGAAAGAGTAATAAGAAATGAGATCAGGGTAGTGTCTTGCAGTGCACTGAAAAGACTTAGCCTTCATCCTGACTGGTTTGCCTCAATGGATAGAGCGCTGGCCTGAGGACTGAGAGGTCCCAGGTTTGATTCCCATCAAGGGCATGTACCTCGGTTGCAGGCATATCCCCAGTAGGAGGTGTGCAGGAGTCAGCTGGTCGATGTTTCTCTCTCATTGATGTTTCTAATTCTCTATCCCTCTTCCTTCCTCTCTGTAAAAAATCAATAAAATATATTTAAAAAAAAAAGACTTAGCCTTCACTTTGAGTCAGAGGGGATCCACTGGAATGTTTGGAAGGCAAGATCTAATTGTATCACTGTGGATGCTCTATTAAACCAATATACAAAAGCAGTAATCAGTTAGGAGGCTGTGGCAATAATTAGAGTAAGAGATCATGGTAGGAGGCTGTTGCATGGTAATGTTGACCAGAGTAATAGTTTTAGAGGGTTGAGAAGTGATTTACTTCTGAATGAATATGTTTTAAAGTTCCAGCAGACAAAATCTCCTGATGCGTCAGATACAGGGTATAGGAAAAAAAAGTGTACATAGTAATTGTACAGTGATATGAATGTATATCTATGTGGACATTCTTTTGTAAAAAAATATCAGATACATATAGTATTTATATTTCCTAGTAGTTTTTAAAGCTTTCATCTCTTGTACATTACTAAAGGAGACAAAATTTTAACATTAATATGTGAAAATATTTTATGTAATTAATTGAAATATATGATTTACTTGGAATAATTTGATTCAAATAAAACTGCTTTTATACCCTGTTTCCAGGGGATATACGGTATCTCTATGTATGTCAGTCTCTGTCTCCACATCTAAGTACACATCTGTATCCATAGAGGTAGAGATGCAGATAAACTTATTCTAATCTCAAAACAATCTTGAGTAACTAATAGAATTAGATTATCATCATTATACTTTCTAATCATCACTGTAAAATCTTATGCCACTAGAGTTTCTACCCCTAAAAAAAAAAAAGCTTTTGTCCTTTTTTTAGTGATAAGGATGCAAAAATGCCCAATGGGTACAAGTTCCATAGAGGAAAATTGTTGTTAAAAGTCTTGGCTAATACTATGTTGAATTTTACTAGTCAGTGATTAGATTATTAGAGGGAATCTTCTCAAATAATAATCTCTTTTAGGTAATCTTGTTAGATTTTTTATGATAAATATGACTAATGCTTCTAAATACAACCTAGGAAAGGAAAGTCTATTCTCTGAATATAATAGGTGATAAACACACTTTCATTATTTCTTACTAGGGGCCCAGTGCACGAATTCGTGCACCTTGAAAGGAACTGTAGGCCACGAGGCTGTGGTGGGCACAGGGGTGGGTCTTGGCCCATCCTCTGTGCCCCTGCCTGACCCTTCCCGCCATGGTCCCCTGTCTGCCTGCAGCCCCACTCCCACCACCACTGCTCCCACGTGCTGATGGTGCCAGCCCTGCTTGCACCCACTGACGGCGCCAAGCGATTGGAACCAGCAGCGGGTGTAAGCGGCAGCTCCGGCACCGGCAGCAGGTGTGAGTGGGGCTGGCACCGGCAGCAAGTGCAAGCACCTGGTGGGACTGGGGCACACGGGAGCAAAGAATTTTCAGTAACCACCAGAGGCTCGTCCTGATGACAGCGACAGGTGCCCCGCTCACCTGCTGCACCATCCCGCTGTGGCTGATGCCCGTCATGTTCTGTGCTCTGCTGCCGACACCCACCATATTCCGCATGTGCCTCCTGGTGGTCAGCACACATCATAGCAACCGGTTGTTCAGTTGTTCTGCCATTTGGTCTATTTGCATATTAGGGTTTTATATATAGATAGATTATATGTTATGACCAAGAAGAAAAAAGAAAAGAAAGAAAAATGAATAACAGAGAAAACAATCCCAAATCTTCTCCAAAACAGGCTTTTAAAAATATCTTGATTTAAAAAATGGATACATAGTTACCTCCAGAACTATTTAGGAAAATGGCATTTGCATTGGAAGCAAAGATATTCTTGATTTTTTTTTCCTCATAATAGTGACAATCTTAACGTTAATAGTCTATTCTCTCTGGGAAAGTTCCTTTCAAATATTACTTGCTTTTTTAAAAAAATATGGTATGTAGTTCCCATCACTAAGGGAGAAAATATAAGGCTAATATTGCTATCATTATTATTAGATGCAGGAAATTTAAGAAGTAGACTCTCAAAAGGGATACTAAAAACTGGCCTACAGTCATAATCATAGCACTTAATGTCTGTTCAATTTTTTATTATTGCTTTTACTTTGTACCCACTGTTTCATACTGTGCAGCTCTGAGAATTCATTAGCTGAAAACACTAGTACTTCCAACAGTTCAGTTAACACATTCCAGTTACCGAGAGTCATCAGGGCTCACCAGACAGTGTTAACAAAACAGTTATTGAGCAAGGCTAGAGGATGCACAAAAAATTCAGGTCAACAACTCTGAGATATTCTTTCAGAATTTACAGTTATTCTTTTATATCTGTTCTCCTTAGAATGCTGGCCTCCTAGCTGAGAGCTTGGTCAGAGTACAAAGAAGGGTTTCTTTCCATTGTAATTATAAAAATCTGCATTTATAATAAATGATTTTAATTCTAAACTTTAAAAATGCAGGATGCTCTGTTTTGCTTGGGCAGACAAGCAGAATATTCACACACACACACACACACACACACACACACACACACACACACAGGATCACTGTCATCATGTCGCTAATCATCTTCCCAATTTTCACTATAGTTTTCCTTAAGGATTTACTTTGAGATGATATATAAATTTTTCATTTATTTCTTTAGATTTGTTAGTAAGGTCCATTAACAATAATTCAATACAGCAGAAAATTGCTTTATATTTCATTTATGTGTGTGTTTTTCTTTGAAAGTCTTTGACCTAAATATTTGGCAACCACCAGTGAATATGGCGTATTTTGCACCATACTTAAAATTGAAATGTGCTCCACCCCTGAACATGTCATAATGAATATGATTTTACACATTCTTTTGGTTAAATGCAATAAAGGAGACACTTGGAAGTGTATGCTACCTGGGTGATAGGTAACACATGAAAGTGTATCAGGTAGTAACAATTCATCTGGAAATATTTTAGTATTTTTTTAGTACACACTTTGAGCTAACACTGTACTGTAGTGTATATTTAGATGGGTGACCTCTGAACTAAAGTCATTGGGTTGCTGGGAAAGCTATTATTTGACCACTGTATTTAGCTATTGCACTGTTTGGTACCATATACTTTTCTTGGTTAATTGTGTTTTCTTCTTTATTTGTATTTTCATATTTAAAGTTGAGAGTATTATAGATGTCCCCTTCCCCCTCCTATTGCCCTCTTCACCTGGTTCCCATACCACTCCAGGACTTCAGCACCCTATTGTTTGTGTCCATAGTAATACATATATACATATAAGATCTTGGATTAATCTCTTTCCACCCCCACTCCCACCTTTGCTGTGAGATTCATTAATCTGTTGCATATTTCCATGCCTCTGGTTCTAGTTTATTCATCAGTTTATTTTGTTCATTAGATTCAATGTTTATTTATTTTTATTTTTATATTCAGTTGTTAATAGCTATTTATTGCCATTTAATTGTTCATATTTTTTATCTTTTATTTTTCTTCTTCTTTTTCCTAAATAATACCCTTCAACATTTCCTGTAATACTGGTTTGGTGGTGAAGAACTCATTTAGCTTTTTCTTCTCTGTGAAGCTCATTATCTGATCTTCACTTCTAAATTATAGCTTTGCTGGGTAGAGAAATCTTGGTTGTAGGTCCTTGCTATTCATCACTTTGAATATTTCTTTCTACTCCCTTTAGGCCTGCAAAGTTTATGTTGAGAAATCAGCTAACAGTCAGCTGATAGCTGGATGTTGTAGGTAACTAACTGCTTTTCTCTTGCTGCTTTTAGGATTCTCTTTGTCTTTAACCTTTGACATTTTTAATTATAATGTGTTCTGGTGTGGGCATATTTGAGTTCCTCTTGTTTGGGACTCTGCACTTTCTAGACTTGTAAATCTATTTCTTTCACCATGTAGGGGAAGTTTTCTGTCATTAATTCTTCAACTAGGTTTTCAATATCTTGCTGTTTCTCTTCTTCTTCTGGCATCACATGTTGTGAATATTGGTACATTTGAAGTTGTCCCAGAGACTCCTTACACTATCTGCATATTTTTAGATTCTTTTTTTCTTTTTGCTCTTTTGATTGGGTGATTTTTGCATTCTCATATTCCAAATTATTGATTAGATTACCAGAATCCTCTAATGTTGATTTCCTGTAAATTATTCTTTATTTCAGTTAGTATATCCTTCATATATGACTGGTTCTTTTTCATGTCATTGATATTCTTATTAATTTCCTTGAAATTCTCACTAAGTTCCTTGAAATTCTCATTAAGTTCCTTGAAGCTCTCATCCTTATAACCATTGTTTTGAACTCTGTATCTAGTAAATTGTTTGGCCTCCACTTGATTTACTACTTTTTCTGTAGAATCTTCTGTTCTTTCATTTGTGACATGTTCCTTTGTCTCTGCATTTGGGCTGCTTTCCTATGTTTGTTTCTATGTATTGGGCAGAGCTGCTGTGTCTCCTGGAATTGGTAGAGTGGCCTTGTGGTATTAGGTGTCCTGTAGGGCCCAGTGGCTCAGCCTCCCCAGCCATCTGAGCTGGGCATTCCAGGTGTGCCCCTGTGTGGACTGTGTGCACTGTCTTGTTGTAGTTGAGCCTTGATTGCTGTTGGCATCACTGGGAGGAATTGACCCCCAGGCCAATTGGCTGTGAGGACTGGCTACAACTATAGTGGAAGAGCTGCTGTGCAGGAGACACCCCTATGGAGCAAGAAGACTTGCTTCAATGAGGCTTTGGTGCTCACTGAGTCTGTCCCTTGAGTGTGTCCCCTGTTGATGTATAAAGTTGTAATTGGGTGTGGTCTGAAGCTGTCCCCTGTATGTACTGGCTTTGGGGCCTTCTTGGAGTTGCAAAGTCAGCCACTGCCTACTCCTTGCCTTGAGCCACCCAGCAGGAGCTACAGAGTGATCTGTAGATGGCTGCTAGTTGTATTGGGCTTAGAAGTACCCAGGAAAGGCCAAGTTATGAAGCAAGGCTGGCTTCTGCTAGTGCTGGGCCTGGGTTTTTTATTGATATGTAGGGGGCACACTGAGACATTTTAGGAAAGTCTGAAGCCTGAACCAAGACAGGTCATTCATATGGAAAGCCATGGCAACCAGCTTAGGTGGAGCTGCAAATTGCGTGGTGTGGGGTCTCAGAGAATAACCAGGCAGAGCGTACAGGACAGTATAAGCCAGGTTGATGGAGACTCAGATATGGTGCCTTCCAGTCAGCTCTGTGGCAGGGGAGGTTTCAGCAAAGGAACAATGACCTTTGTAAGCACTTTTGTCTGCAATAAAGATGCCCCCAGTTCTTGCTCCGATGCCAGACAATCCATTTCTTCCCTATATGTCTCTAAATCCCCCCAAGCCACTGCCCCAGTCCTGGAGCTCAGAGGGAGCGAGTCCATGTAAGTTTGTGTGCCCTCCCTTTAAGCAGTTTATGTGCCTGGATCTCCAGCAGCCCCCTTGTCACTCAGCCACAATTCTTCTGGTTTTTACAGCCCAAAGTTATGGGGACTTCTCTTCCCAGCTCTGGAATCCTGGGCTGGAGGTGTGCTGTGGGGCTGGGACCCTTTGCTCCTCACAGAAGGCCTCCACAGCCTGGATATCCCTCCCAATTTAAAAATGCCACACGTGGGTGTCGGACCAGCCTTTTCTGCCTCTCCACCACTCCTACTAGTCTTTCTTCTTGAATTCTCTATTTGTGGAACTTCCATTCAGCCAGATTTCAGGCAGTTCTGAATGATGGTTGTTCTGTATTTTAGTTGTAATTTTATGTGGTTGTGGGAGGCAGTGAATACCACGTTTACCTATACCGCCACCTTGGTTCTCCAGAAAAACGTTTTTCTTTTCTTTCATATTTGTTGAGTATGTTCTTCTAGATTCTGGGAATATAATAGTGAGTAAATGCAGACTTTACCTTTGTGTTCATAAAGATTATTGTTCAGTTTTAGAATGAAAAAAATTAATTTTTTTTCTTTTCTTTATATTTATTGTTGCAGAATGTTCCATCATAAAACAAGGAAACCCTGCACCAAAAGTACTCTCTCCGCTCCTAATGCGTCTCTGCTCCTTTACCTATTCTGGACCTTTTCTATAAGTGGAATCTTATAATAGGTGTCTTTTTCTGGCTGCTCATATATTTTTGTTTCTTTTTATCTGAAATAGCATTTTTGTTGTTTGAAAGGGAAATCCTAGATAGATTAGAGATAAGATGCAAAAAAGAAGCTGTGAGGAACTCACTCCTCGAACTCGCACATACTTCTGAACCCTGCTCGCTGTACTAACTGTTGGGAAATCAGTTTCTTCTTTATCTAAGTGTGGAAGCAAAGGTCCTGATCCTGCCCTACTAGGCCAACATTGGGTCCAAGCCCCTCTACCAGGGGATGGACCTTCTTGGATGCTGGGTATTCAATGGAGAAGCCATGAGAAGTTGTAGGTGTATAAGGTAGTATTTATTGTAGGAGCCAGTGGCCATATAGCCATTGCTGTCAAGGAGCTACTAGACAAAACAATCCTTCAAAGCAAAGTCCCATACAGTAGGTAGCCATACACTGGCTAAGTACCAATACATCTTTCCCATATAGCAGCAGCACCCCCTGTACCCACAACCTCACATGGTAGCCACCTACCTTACATAGGAGCAGCCTCTGGTCCAGTGATTCTCAACCTTTCTAATGCCACGACCCTTTAATACAGTTCCTCATGTTGTGGTGACCCCTAGCCATAAAATTATTTTCGGTGCTACTTCATAACTGTAATTTTGCTACTGTTAATGAATTGTAAATATCTGTGTTTTCCAATGGTCTTAGGTGACCCTGCTAGCAGTTCTCAACCTGTGGGTCACCTAAGACCATTGGAAAACACAGATATTTACATTACGATTATAACATACATATATACAAGCTCAAACAGGCTTAGACAAAAGAGGCTTTAAGCCAATTAGTGATCAGGCCTCCACTCAAGGCTACAAAGTTTCAATTATAGAAGGTAAATAAATCCCAACAAAAATGGCTGCTGCCACAGAGAAAGCAGGAGGCTTGGTTCCACTCAAGGCTACAAAGTTTCAATTATAGAAGATAAATAAATCCCAGGGCCTCCCCTTGGGTTGCCATGGCCAGCCTGCAAACCACCACAGGCCCCTCGCCCAGGCCGCCCCACACCCCAAGGGAACCCCCACCCTGATCTGGGACACCCTTCAGGGCAAACCAGATGGCCCCCACCCATGCACCAGGCCTCTATCCTATCTAATCCTATCTAATAGAAGAGTAATATGCAAATAGACCATCACTCCAACACACAAGATGACTGCCCCCATGTGGTCAAAGTGGCTGCGCCCATGTGGACACAAGATGGCCGCCACAAGATGACCAGCAGGGGAGAGCAGTTGGGAGGGACAAGGTCTGCAAGGGAGGGCAGTTGTGGGTGATCAAGCCAGCAGGGGAGGGCATTTGGGAGGGACCAGTCCTGTAAGGGAGGGCAGTTGGGGGCGATCAAGCCTGCAGAGGAGGGCAGTTAGGGGTGACCAGGCCGGCAGAGGAGGGAAGTTAGGGGAGACCAGGCCTGCCAGGATCGGGCCTAAACGGGCAGTTGGACATCCCTCGAGGGGTTCCAGATTGGAGAGGGTGCAGGCTGGGCTGAGGGACACACACCCCCAGTGCACAAATTTCATGCACCGGGCATCTAGTATATATATGGCTAATATGCAAAATGTCCACTCGGGAGTTCGACCAGGAGACCAGGAGTTCAATTGCTCCCTATGACATGCGCTGACCACCAGGGGGCAGCGCAGAACATGGTGGGCGACCAGCTGTGGTGATGGGGCACTGAGTGAATGAGGGAAGGAGGAAGAAGGGAGGCGGGGAACCTGATCAGCCCTGATCACCGACCAGGCCTAGGGACGCTACCTGTGCACTAATTTTGTGCACCAGGCCTCTAGTATATTTATAATATGCTTAAATTACTTTATTTAAAGTTTCCAATATTTGCCACTCATGAGCAATATAAGCAGTTGTAGGTTTACTGTATCTTTTATAAAAATCTTTATAAAATCCCCATTTGTTTTGGCATCACTAGCTAGAAATAGAGGAAATTTAATTCATTTTTATAGCCATGAAACAATATTTCCATGTCACATACACTTAATATTTCATCAGAAAAAAATGAGAAAATTGTGCTATTGTCTTTCTTCCACTTTTCCACTCTGAATAGTTTCTAAGCAATACCTAAGTAAATGTGGCTTCTTGAGTATATTGTCATAAGTTTAAATAAGAAACATAAAAATAATTCAGGACCTTAACTTATCTCGGTATTCTTACTCTAAGACAAAACTCATTCTTAGAAATCATTACTTCCATTGTGATTTCAATAATCCTTTCCATTTCCATATTCTACACAGGTCACTTTACTTAGGGCAAAGGAAAGGGATGAAAATATACTCATATCTTTAGATTTCAGTAAAGAACACTTATTCTTTTAGAAGCATCTGACAGCAGAGTGAGCCAGGGTCTTATTAAGCAATCCTACTTTGTTCACATTGAATTAAATGGTTCAATGTGTTAAGTTCCTAGAGACTGCTTACCTCCTGGTCACACTGATTTTTACTAGTGATTTCTAGGCTGAATGTCATCCCCTTTGGCTTGACTGGTCAGGAGTGTGATTGTAATGGTAGCAGAGCGTTTCCCAAGATCCTGGATAATGGTCTGAGAGAAAACATACCTCTTTTTTCCTGTCTCTAATAGCCATATTGCTAATCACTTCTAACACTGCTGAGGACAAAATTAACAACTTCATATTGCCTGATTCAATATGTGAATATGTGTGTGTGCATGTATTGTATGTGTATGTATATGTATGTGTGTGCATGCACTTGATTAACTTTCTATTGACTATCTTAAGAATGATTGTGGATATAGACTGTGTGATTTATATAGACTAGTTGATTTATGAGGACCAGAGCAAATAACTTCCACAAAAAAAGAGATATTTTATTGATAATGATTTTTAAAAAGAAGAGAATGGAAACTTATTTTTAACCACTAAGGCTCAGTTCCACAGTATGTACTATACTTACACTTATATGCATACTACTTAAAGAAATACTATGTGATAGCTATCATGAGCATGATTTTTCAAATGAGACAGGTTTTTTAATTTTAGAGATATTTAATAATTCTCTAACATGCACAGCTTATAATTAGTAGTGCTCAGGTGTGAACAAAGTCTGACACCAGAGACTCTATTCTTTTTAATAAATTGCATTCTAAAGAAATAGCAATGCAAGACCCATTCTCAAATTCCACACAAACCAGAACCACCCTATTAGATATTACCTTTTTTTGCAAGCAAATATCTATACAGCAAGCAAAAACATCTTCTTTGGGGATGATTTCTTGTCTATGGCTAATGTATATTTTCTAAAGGTCTAAACATGAGAAGACATTTTATTTGTATTAGGTGGTTTACTTTTGGAGACATGGATAACGAGCTGAGGAAAGACTGTCATTGCTGATTTTTCAGAAGGAATGTTGATAGTGCCTTGCCAGCAGTTTGCCCACAGCTAGCTACATAAAGCAGACAGAATCTCTCTTATAAGGTCAAATCGCAAAAGCAGTCTGAAAGCAAAAATGAGATAAGTCTGATGGACAATGAAAGAATAGCTCTTTTTGCATTCTTTATGTGATTTTGTGATATATTTATTTTCCAGTTTGGCTCCATCACAAATAAAAATCATCTATGCATTTTTCTTTTTTTCAGCTAACAAAACTAATTCAAATATCATGGTGAAGTGTTATAATTCCCTCCTAGCAAAGTGTGAATTTCAGAGGAATTACTCTGTAATTGTTCCACAACACTAAATAGACCCCCTTTCTTTTCCCCTTTTCTTTTAGTATATCCTAGTATCAAATTCAGTCCAATGTTATTTTCAAGGACATTTTATTTTCCCCAAATATCATGGAGTATCACTCTTATTCTAATTTACTTTTACTCTTTGTATGTTGACCATTCCAACTAAGCAATTTAGAGGTAAGATAAAAAGTTTAAATTAAAAAAAAAACAACTTGATTTCTTTCTACTTTCCACTTTAAATATAAATAATTCTATCTAATAAAGAGGGAATATGCTAATTGACCTTCAGGCTGTCGCAAAGATGGTGGCGCCCACTGCCAATAAGTAGGGAATATGCTAATTGACTGCCCTGCCCTCAAAGATGACGGTGCCCACAGCCACAAGATGGTGGCATCCAGTCCCCTCAGCCTTGCCAGTGCCTGCCTCCAGAGTCCCCCAGTCCCCTAAGCCCCCCAGCTGCCCAGGGCCAGCCCAAGGTGCAGGCAAGCCTCAGATGGCGGCTGCCCAGCCACTCAGGGCTGTCAGAGACTCAGGTAACCAGGGCCGGCTGAGGCATGCACTGCCGGCAGTGGCAGCAGCAGAGGTATGATGGGGCGTCACCTTCCCCTGATTGCCGGGTTGCCTCCCACCCCTGAGGGCTCCCAGGCTGTGAGAGGGGGCCGGCTGGGCTGAGGGACCCCCCCCTGCAGTGCATGAATTTTCATGCACCGGGCCTCTAGTAGTAAGTAATATTTCTAAAACCTTCATCTCTTTTATTCTGTAAGTGTGGGTTTGATGTGGAATTTCGTAGATTTTTAGTTTTGAACTTTTTTCTGTAGCTGACTTGTTGGCATTTTGCATTGTTAAAAAAAGTATGGATGTTGGAATGAATGATAATTCAGTATAATGTTTTTAATTATGCTGTCTCTGTAGTTCAAATTAAATAGAATATTTATTATATAGTCCATGATTTCCCTAAATGGTTTAATAATGTCTATGAAATATTTATCTTCTGAATTAAGAGATAGTAGGTGTCCTGAAAGTTAATGCCTGTGGAAATGCTAAATTAAGTTAAATGAATTTATTTACTGAAGGATTGTCAGAAGTTTTTATTGTAATGTATGTGTGTTTCTTCTAGAACACCTCTTACCATGATCTGGCACACAATCTAAGAAACACATTTTCAAATCGATCTATATCAGCCAATTCAAATAACACATCTTATGAAAAATAATTAGTTGTCTTTAATATTTAAGCAATTATGAGGAATGAGAGGAGAAATCCATAATAATGGTCTATGTAAGAATTGTGAAAGAATAGCTGGACTTCTCTTAGATGTTTTGACATTGTAGGTTACAGATTGTAAGACTTCTGTCTTATCTTCTAAATCAACTGGGCAACAGTGGAAGGGTTTTTATCCTTATTGCCTGCATGCAGCCAGGAATTTTTAGAAGTGAAGCATCTTCTAATTCCTGTTCCTGGGAACTGCCATGTGCAAGGTATTTGAGCTTTGAGTTTGTAGATTGTATTATTCCCCTCCCATAAAACACTGCCACAGCCAGGAGCTATTTCTCTCCTACCACTACAATGAAGTTCCTTAAAGGGAAACATGTCATCTTTTTTTTTTTTAATGTATTTTATTGATTTTTTACAGAGAGGAAAGGAGATGGATAGAGAGTTAGAAACCTCGATGAGAGAGAAACATCGATCAGCTGCCTCCTGCACACCCCCTACTGGGGATGTGCCCGCAACCAAGGTACATACCCTTGACCAGAATCGAACCTGGGACCCTTCAGTCCACAGGCCGACGCTCTATCCACTGAGCCAAACCGGTTAGGGCCATGTCATCTTTTTTATAAATGAAAGTAGAAAGGTAAAAATGAGAGGAAAGATTGTAGCATTTCACTAGTTTACCATGACAGGAAAGTGTGTAGACACTAGCAGGGAACATAAGGGAAATGGGAGAAATTATAGAAGTTATCTTAATAATGTTCCAATTGTTCTTTTATATCTTTAAGATGCTAACATGCCTCTCCTGGGAAAAAAATCACACATTCAACACAGGTAAAATACACGAACTTTCAGAGTGCTTATGAATCTCCTGAAGATCATCCAAGCTTTTGGAGTCCATGGACCTCATGTTAAAAGTTACTGATGTAGAAGAAAAAGGGGGAAGAAGAAAAGGATATAAGACATAAGGGGGAAGCAGTAGAAAATATTCTGGATGAGTATCAAGAGAATTGGCTGTAAAGAAATACGTAGATGTTGGTGGTAAGGGGTGAAGAAAGAAAGATAAAAAAAGAGAAAACAAAAATAAGTATGAAGAAAGTATTACAAAGGTTAAAAAATTCCTAGAAACAACAGAAAAAATATTGTTGTAAATTCCCTCATTTTCAGTAAGACTATACATTTTAGAGTTCTACATGGAGCAACAAATATTATAAAATGTAATTTGACAATAGTCAAAAGAATAGGATAGTTTAAAAAAAAGAGCAAGAGTGAAAATACTAAATTCTTGAATCACTACAGACTCATCAAAATATACCATTTCTAGAGAGAAATGGCTATTATAATAAAAATATAGAAAGTTATCTTAGCCTTAAAATTCAGCTTTTGAAGTTTTAGACCATTAATAGTTCATACAATTATTACATGTCACGACTTTATTATTATTTTATTATTATGAATAATTATATAATCTGTCCTCTTTTCATTATGGATTTGTTTCCTTCTCCTGATATTTTTGGATTATTTAAATTATATTTTATTTTTTCAGCTTCCATTTTATTTATTTACTGGCTTTTTAAATACATCTCTGTATTTAATCTCAGTTTTTATAGAAAGATCTCTTTTCACAATCTACCTAATGTTAATATTTTAGACCTTTGTGTGATATCCAGAAAATACCAACACTATAACCTCATTTATGCCCTCTCACCAACCTTCAATTTATAGTTTGTATATGTATTACATACAATATATTGAAAAATATACAGTGCTATCATTTTTGTTTAAAAGAGTTATACATATTTTATCTAAAAGACATAGGACAAAAGATTATCTTTTATATTTATTACTTGGTTGTTCTTCCTTTATTCCTGAAGATTCAAAGTTCTCTCTTATATTATCTCTTATGACGCTCCTATTAGAGCACTTCTTCTATGTTATAATCTGTTCATTGGTTTGTCTTAGCAACAGGTTAATTTAAAGGAACTTTCGGTTGATTATGCACTCACATTCAGAGGTTACTGATTATTGGATAGCCATATGTTCAGAAAGTGTTCCTCTGCAGCTATGGGACCCCTATTTTCTTTATCCTCCATACTTCTGCTTCTTGATCCACCTTTGTACCCACTCCTCTAGGAAGCCGCCTAATCTGCTCCCTGTGTACCACCTACTTTATTTGTTTGTTTTTGTTTCACTAACTGCCTTCCTCATAGGACCCCAAACCAAGATGGGTGAAGACTGAGAATTAAACTCAGTCAGGGAATAAGTGTAATTATTTCCATCACATTGGGAGTTAAAATAACCCTTATGATTGAATGTGTAATATAATTATCACTTAAAAATTGTATCAATATAAATCTTCAATCCAAATTCTAATGCAATTAGTTGTAAATAATATTTTAAAGGGCTGTTCATGTTTTTAAGTTTGGAATTTGCCAGCATTTTATTTACTAGTTTTATCTTTCTCCCTAAAAGCTTTACTACACTGAAAAATGTTTATACAGATATCTAAAATAAGAATTCTATGGATTGTCTGCCCTGACAGGTGTGGCTAAGTGGTTTGGGCATCATCTGGTGCACAGAGGTTTGCAGGTTGGATTCCTAGTCTGGGCACATGCCTGGGTTGTGGGATCTTTCTCCAGTAGGGGATGTGAAGGAGGCAGCCAATTGATGTTACACTCTCACATTGATGTTTCTCTTTCTCTCTCCCTTCCCCTTCCTCTCTCTCTAAAAATCAATTTAAAAAATGGTTAAACATTTAATTATATAAATTCTCAAAGAGAAAATTTTCAGAGGTCAAGAACAAATTGTGAATAAAATATCAAATTATCATTCCAGTGACACATAAAAGAAAACAGCCATCTGAAACCAAGATATAGAAAGTTTTGTGAATATATGGGGCCTGGTTCTCACTTAGTTGCTTAAATGTGCTTAATTTTTCAACAATTACATTGAATTGTGCTTTTAGTTCTGTATCTAAGAGGTGGTAGTTATTGGATCATGTAAATGTTCCTAATGGCTGAAACACGGTTATGTAGAAAAGGAAGTCACAGATGGGTACTTGAGTGGCTATTTACCTTGAATATTGTAGGCATCTAAACCTACACATTCCAATTACACTCCTCCACCTTTTCTCAAATAGTTGTATACAACCTCTCAGTAAAATGCCTTCTCAGGGAGAAGAGAAAGCCCCATGCCGGAATATATACTTCCACTTCCTTTTTATTTCTTGTGAGGCAAATGCTATAATTAACCTGAGAATGGAGAATAAGGAGATATGTCTGCATGTGTGTGTGTGTGTGTGTGTGTGTGTGTGTGTGCAGTAAATGCTAAGGCACTGTTTTCTTATGAAGGAAACATATCTCTTCAAAGTGGACAGTGTTGCTGTATGATATTTCCAATATAGTAAAATGTAAAGCCACGGGACCACATATTTTCTGCAATCAGTTTTGTGTTTTCTGTGCTTCTTCATATAAATGTACATACTACTTGCATACACATATAAATACACAGAGCACTAGTTAGGCGTGTTTGCTTTCAAGTTCTGATTGACACTGCATTCATTTTTAATACGATACTACATAATAATTGCTACTGTTTTTTCATGGATGATTTTTTTTTTTTATGTATGATTGTTTCTTCTCCACTTGCAATCTGTCCAAAGACAGCATACCAAGGCATACTGAGAATCCATCAAGGATCGGCGATATGTGTTTAGCTCCAGTGGGGTTATGCTTTGGCAATTGCTGTTTTAAAGGAGCAAAGTTCACAAATGTCAATGATATTATACATTAGATAAAAATAGTTTTTCATGTTCTGTGTTTTAGTATCAAAGTGGAGGAAAGCATATTTATTATGTGAGCATCTTTCAAACTGTTAGTTCAAAACCAGTATTCTGAAACTTATTGCATGTAACTAAATTTTAACTAGATTTAGTATTAAATTAGAAAAGTGTTTGAACTCCAGACACTTTCCTTTCTAAATTACATAGTTTTAATGATTATATAACTTTTAATTAAAGGTTTAAGCAATTTATTCTCAATAAGTATTATAACTATAAAGATTAATCATAACTTGTAATAGCTTTTAAATTAATAAGGCCTTGGTTTAACAAATCTTTGTGCAGTAGGGCAAGAAATAATTACATTTTATTTCTCTTAAATGTGTTAGTAATGAATATTTCTAATTTTGTATGTGAAGTAAGCACTTTGGTTTAAATATAAAAAGACATTAACATAGACTGCACATGCCATAATTTAAACTGAAGTCACGGGATATACTTATTCATTTGTTAACATTAAACTTTTCTTTAAACATTTGACATATTTATAATTTTCTGAGGATGAATTTTTCTGACAAAAATATTCTTTCGATTCTGTTCTAAAAACTGTTGTACAAAACTCTGAAATATAGTAAACTAGGTTGAAAACTATAAATAATGACCAACAAATGTATAGATGTGGACAGGGTCAGAGCATGTTTCAAGTAAAAAGACCTGGAAACAGTGTTATACACTTCAGAAGATAGTTTATTGATCAAAGTGCCTAGACACATTTTAGATAGTAAAATTACAATAAAAATTGTAGGCCACCACTATATCCCATCACTAAAAAAGGTACTGAAGTATTTCTAAATGTCATCTTGGGTTCTTTTTAGCATAGCTTACTATGGATTGCTAACCAGAAGTTTAGTATGTCAGACCAATATGAACCAAATTTTACTCATCTGACAATTGAGTATATTTGATTAGTAAATGAAGACAGATAATTACTTTTCTAAGCAACCACACACAATATCTATATACATAAAAGCCAAGTGACTACAACGACCAGTCGCTATGCTGCACACTGTGGCTGGCCAACCTCCCACAGCCCCCTGCCCCGGCTGGCCTGGCCCCAATCGCCCCCCCCCCCCACCCTGATCAAGGGTGGGGCCAGCCAGCCAATGTCCAGTGTCCCCTCCCCACAGCTGGCCGGCTCTGATTGGCCCCTGTCAGGGCTGCCGGCCAGACCCCACCCATGTATAATTCATGCACTGGGCCTCTAGTTACAATAAAAGGTATACAATTAAAGTTGTAGGAAATAATTATTTCTCACAGTTATAGTTTAAGTCATATATAAAGTTTTTATTTAATCTAATATTAAGATGAAAAATAAACATTACCACTTCATTTGGCATTTCTGATTAAAATATTCAAAGTGATCATATTAATTCTCCGGATTAATTTTTACATTCTTAGTCAAATTAGAATACATGTTAGGGCAACAAACTAAATATTTTATGAATTACACTTGAAAACATTCAAAAAATTTTTACTTCTAAATATGCACAATATTGGATTTTTTTTTTTCATTTCAGTCATAAATATAAATCACAATGTTTTTCATGGCTTTTGGGAGAAACCTTTTAGGTAATAAAAATAAAATATGAGTAAAAATGTAATTCTTGTCAACATTTGGCTTATGGGCTTACACTCTGTCTTCTCAAAATTTCTGTTTTATTGACAATAAAATAAGAGAGCCTAATATAAGAGCATGGAGTACTATATTCTTATTCTGGATGATTCTATTATAAGTGTTTCAAATGACTATAAATTAAACATTTCTCTAAATGTTTCATTTTAAGAACACCCTATATTTAGATAATTCATTAAATCCAGGGGTAATATAATCATTTAGATTAAGTTTTGTCACAAAATAAATGAAATAACTTGTGGTTTAAATTTGTTTTTATTTTACCTTTTGTTATAGCATAACTGAGATAAAGGATAAAATTAAATGTAGAAATCCTTGGATAATATAAAACAGTAAAACATGTTTTTAAGTTTAATAACTTTTTTTAAATAATAAAGTTCTCAAATAATTGTGACATGAAGTAAATAACTTGGAGTTAAATGTTATATAGTAAGTTATCCAGGCTGGTGTAGCTCTGTGATCTTGGTTCAGTTCTGGTTAGGGGAAGTACAAGAGGCAGCCAATTAATGATTCTCTTTCATCATTGATGTTTCCATCTCTCCCTCTCCCTTCCTCTCTGAAATAAATAAAAAAATTTAAAAATAAAATAAAGAAATTAAGTTAAAATTTTTAGTTAGGTAATAGTTAAACAAATTTTTGGCTTGGTATATTATCTTCCACTGGAGAATAAATTAGAACTAAGGAACAATAAGAATGCTATTTCCTACTACTTGTTTTTCCTTTCACTTCAACCTTATAAAGTTTACATGTATTTGCCCTATGAAGTTACTTACACTTGAATATTTTAAAATTGATAATAACGCCCTTGATGGATTTTAATGAATGTGTATGAAGGGATGGAGTAAATATAATGAGAGATTAGACATAACTGAAATATCTTTGTTACTCTTCCCATTGGAGTAGCAAATGGGAGTATAGTTCCCCTCTCTTAGAATCTGGCATGAATTCAGTGACTTGTTAGATATGTAGAATGGAATGGAGACCAGATAATTCAAAGTCCTGCAACTTGATAGCAGGGCTTGTGGGACACTCTCGCTTTGAGCCATCAGGAAAGAAGTTCAACAACCATGAGACCCTAATGGAGAAGCCAAAGGCCATTTCAAGTCTACTGCTGCTTCCGGGTTTTGTTCCCTAGGCCATTCCATTTGATTCTTATCATTTTCCTGGACTCTTCTCTTGTAAGACTCTTAACTCACAGAGGGAGAGAGAACATAGCTGTTCACTGGGCAAAGGCCAAAGAAAAAAACATGTGACCACATTAAGAATAGAAAAAACAAAGTCCTCTCCTCCTCAAGGAGAAGTAACGAGGGAGAAGAACCAAGATGGCGGCATGGGTAAACACCTATACTTGCTGCCTCTCACAACCACATCAAAATTACAACTAAAAGGCAGAACAACTATCACCCAGAACAACGGGAAAGCTGGATGAGTGGAAGTTGCACAACTAAAGAGGTGAAGAATGCGCCTTGAGACTTAAAAGAGGTGAGGAGGTGCAGAAAGTGCTGGCACCTGGATGTGCTGCTCTTTTAATTGGGAGGGAGATACAAGCTCCTGCTTGCTCTGAACTCCAGTTCCGGGCGAGACTCTGGGGGACCCAGACATATACGGGGAGAAACTGGACTGTCTGGCTTTGGGCGGAACATGAGGGCGGCTTTCTCTCAGAGACATGGAGACCTTTCTGGAGCAGGGCTGACTGGCAGCCATTGCTGTTTGCTCCTCCCTGGTGATTCCCAGAGACCCCACCCCACCCAATTTACAACCCAACCCAAGCTGTGGGCATCGGCTTTTGCATATGAATGGCCTGTCCTTTCTCTGCCTAAAACCTGTCAAACTGCAGCTGGGTCAGAGAGCCCCAGAGTTTCCAAAAGAAGGCCCAAGGCCCGGCAGCAGCAGCCGGCTTTGCTTCACAGCTTGGCCTTGTCTGGGCACTTCCAAATGCCATACAAAGAGGAGGAATCTGCAGATGTCTCTGTAGCTCCTGCTGGGCGGCCCCAGACATTGGCTGACCTTGTACCTCCTTGGAGATCCAAGAGCCAGTGTACCCAGTGGTCAGTGTGAGACCATACCAGATTATAATTCTTCATATCCATAAGAGACACACTCAGGGGCAGACTCAGTGAGCAGCAAAGCCCCACTGAAGCAAGTCCTGCCCCATAAGGGTGTCTCCTGCGCAACAGATCTTCCAGTGTAGAAACAGCCGATCATCACAGCCAACTGGCCTGGAGGTCAATTCCTCCCAGTGATACCAACAGCAATCAAGGGTTAACTACAACAAGACTGTGCACACAGCCCACAAAGGAGTGCACCAAGAGCGTCCACCTCAGGTGACTGGGGAGACTGAGCCACTGGGCCCTATAGGACACTTACAACCCAAGGCCACTCTATCAACTCAAGGAGACTTAGCAGCTACCTAGCACATAGAAACAAACACAGTGAAGCTGCCAAAATACGGAGTCAAATGAAAGAAATGGATGAAAGCAAAATACTGGATATAGAGAATTCAAAACCACTATTGTAAGGCTATTCAAGAATCTTCTAGAAACTTCTGAGAAATTTAGTGAGACCGTCAAGGAAATGGAAAAGGACCAATCAGAAATTAAGCATACACTCACTGAAATAAAGAATAATATACAGAGATCCAATAGCAGACTAGAGGATCCCAAGAATCAAGTCAAAGATTTGAAATACGAAGAAGCAAAAAACACCCAACTGGAAAAGCGAAAAGAAAAAAGAATCCAAAAATATGAAGATAGTGTAAGGAGCCTCTGGGACAACTTCAAGCGTACCAACATCCGAATTATGGGGGTGCCAGAAGAAGAGAGAGAGCAAGATATTGAAAATGTATTTGAAGAAATAATGACAGAAAACTTCCCCTTTCTGGTGAAAGAAATAGACTTACCAGTCCAGGAAGCGCAGAGAACCCCAAACAAAAGGAATCCAAAGAGGACCACACCAAGACACATCATAATTAAAATGCCAAGGGCAAAAGACAAAGAGAGAATCTTAAAAGCAGCAAGAGAAAAACAGTTAGTTACCTACAAGGGAGCACCTTTACAATTGTCAGGTGACTTCTCAACAGAAACTATGCAGGCCAGACGGGAGTGGCAAGAAATATTCAAAGTGACGAACAGCAAGAACCTACAACCAAGATTACTCTACCGAGCAAAGCTATCATTTAGAATTTAAGATCAGATAAAGAGCTTCACAGACAAGAAAAAGCTAAAGGAGTTCATCACCACCAAACCAGTATTATATGAAATGCTGAAGGGTATTCTTTAAGAAGAGGAAGAAGAAGAAAAAGATAAAGCTAAAAAATTATGAACAACAAAGTGACAACAAATACATATCTATCAACAAGTGAATCTAAAAATCAAATGATTAAAAAACCTGATGAACAGAACAAACTGGTGAATGTAATAGAATCATGGGCATGGAAAGGGAGCAGACTGACAATTCTCGGGGGGAAGGGGTTATGGGGGGTGCGGGAAGAGATTGGACAAAGAGCTTACACCTATGGACGAGGTCAGTTGTGGGGCGAGGCCTGGAGTGGAGTGGGAACCGGGTGGAGGGGAGCTATGGGGGGAAAAAAGAGGAACATCTGTAATAATCTGAACAATAAAGATTTATTTTAGAAAAAGAGAAGTAACCATCTAGGTTCAAGAAACTATACTGCTACTATGTGTAAGTCTTATTCCATTGAGAGAGGGAAATTTCTGCAAGACCCTCTGTAAATGTAAAGCAAAGTTTGGTTGCCTTTATGAGATGCAAAAACACTGGACACTCATTCGTGTAATCAATTTTATATAGAAATTACATATATGTGTATATATGTACCATTATATATAATTGTGTACATATTATTTTAGAAAAAATACTATTACACACTTCCTTAGGTTTTCCATTAGGAAAGCCATCATTCTACCATCAACATATATATTCACAGGGAGTGGATTAAGACTGAGACAGAGAAGACTGGATGTAAACTGAATAAACTTTGAATCTAGATAAATGTTTTGTTTACTCTGTGACTTATTTTTCAACAACACATATTTTGAGATTTAATTTTAGACTTGCAAAGAAAGTGAAAACATCTGTTCTTAAAAGATTTACAGACAATTCTACTAGCTCAAGTGATGTGAGTAGTTGACACAAGTACTGAACTTCTTCACTTTTTTCTAAAACCTTCCTCTGTCTTCACTAGAATCTCCATTATTTTGCTGGTTTATTTGCTTGTAACTATCATATCTATGACTCTATTTACTCTTGATTGATCACACCTGCTTTCTTATTATATACTCTTTTTTTTTTTGTCTGCCTTCACTGAAGTGGGAGGCTTTACAATCTGAAAAAAAATCAAAGGCAGAAGCCCTTTTTAAAAAAATTATCTTTATTGTTGCAAGCATTTGTTTGTTTTCCCCATTGACCCCCTCCACTCGCAACCCACCCCTCTGAGGCCGTCACTACTCTATTGTTTGACAATGGGGGCAAAAGAATACAATGGAATAAAAGACAGTCTCTTCGACAAATGGTGCTGGAAAAATTGTACAGTTACATGCAAAAAAAAAAAAAAAAGAAAGAAAGAATCTAGACCACCAACTTACACCATACACAAGAATAAACTCAAAATGGATAAAAGACTTAAGTGTAAGTTGTAAAACCATAAAAAAAATCTTAGAAGAAACCATAGGTAGCAAAATCAGAGCAATATGTTTACGGATATATCTCCTAGGACCTAGGGCAAAGGAAACAGAGGAGAAAATAAACAAATGGGACTACATAAAAAAACAAACAAACAAACAAACAAACAACAAAAAAAACAGAACAAAAAAGAAACCATCAACAAAATACCAAGAGAGCCCACTGAATGGGAGAACATATTTGCCAATGATACATTCGATAAGGGGTTAATTTCCAAAATATATAAGGAACTCATACAACTTAACAAAATGAAGACAAATAATACAGTTAAAAAATGGGCAAAGGACCTAAATACACACTTCTCCAAAGTGGATATATAGAAGGTCAAGAGACATATGAAAAAAATGCTTAAAGTCACTGATCATCAGAGAGATGCAAATTAAAATGACAATGAAGTATCACCTCACACCTGTCAGAATGGCTATCATCAACAAATCAACAAATAGTAAGTGTTGGTAAGGAAGTAGAGAAAAGGGAACCCTAGTACACCGCTGGTGGGAATGCAGACTGGTGCAGCCACTGTGGAAAACAGTACAGAATTTCCTCAAAAAATTGAAAGTGGAACTCACATTTGACCCAGTGACCCCGCTTCTAGGAATATAACCTAAGAAACCTGAAACACTCATCAGAAAGAATATATGCACCCCTATGTTCATAGCAGATCAATTTACAATAACTTGGATACAGCCCAAGTGCCCATTGACAGATGAGTGAATAAAAAAACTGTGGTACGTTTACACTATGCAGTTGTAAAAAAGAAAGAACTCTTAACATTTGCAACAGTATGGATGGACCTGGAGAGTATCATGCTAAATTAAATAAGCCAGTCACAGAAAGATAAGTATTACATGAAATCACTCATATGTGGAATCTAATGAACAACATAAACTGATGAATATAACAGACCCAGAGACATAGAAGCATGGAACAGACTAACAAATATCAGAGGGAGGGAGGGGTTGTAGGGGTTGTAGGGGAGCGATTAACTGGGGACCTTGTATGCATATATGCAGAACCCTTTTATAATTAACGTAACTTCTTTTCTGGATTCCTAATATTTGACTTCCTTCATCTCTAACCTGATCAAACTCTATTTCATCTTCTTTTTTTGGTTAACCTGATCTCAGTAGAGACTTAATTTTTAAAAACCATATCTCAGTGAAATTGGCAACCTCTATCAATAACCTTTATTGCATATCACATCACTTCTTGCAATCTCTTTTGCCCATTTTTACTTTTAAAATATTTGTCAACATATCTGGTAGAGCTGTTGTGAGGACATTAGTTTGTTCAAAATTATTTTGTACAATACATTGTGTCCTTGGGAAAATGTGCTTCATTTGACTCATTTGTGGAGCAGATCAAAGTTGTAGTGGAGTATTTTGTGTGTGTCCTTGAGCAGTTGAAAATAATGTGCATTCAGTTACTGAGTGGCAGGTTCTAAAGATAGGAATTAATTCGTTAGTTGATAGTGTTATTCAGGTCATTTACATCCTTTCTGGTTTTCTGCCTACTTGTTTTATCAATCACTGATAAGGAATTGTTACAGTTTCCAACTATAATGTGTGGATATATATATATTTTTCCTTTTAGATCTATCATTTTTGTCATGTGTTTTAAAGATCTATTGTTAGATACATACACAATTAGGATTGTTGTCTTTAATAATTGACCCTTTTATGAGTGTGTAATGTGTCTCTTTATTCCTGATAATATCTTTATTTTTCCCTTAAATTTTACTTTTTCTGAAATCAATATAAGCAGTCCAGTTCTTTTTATTAGTATTTATATGGTAAACCTTTTTACATCCTTTCCTTTCTAACCCATGTTTTTAATTTGGAGTGGGCTTCATTGAAACAAAATCCTAGCTTAATATTTTGTTCAGATTATGTGCCATGCATTAGTACCTTCCCTAAGTACATATTCTGTTTCTAACGGCAGGTATCTGTTCTGTTCTGAATGCGAGTTAGTTGTTTGCTCTGTGCCCGCAGTTCTTTGATGGGTTCAAAAACTATCATTAATTTGTAGTGTGTCCTAATTGGTTTCTGGTTGTAAAGGTGAGTGATGCTTTCTCCAGCTCTCTTTATATATTGCTGGGCTATTTTATACCTTTAAATTATATGTATTGTTTTTGTTGCTTTATTTTCTAGCTTGGTATTTTAGTAAGATGTTGATATCTATGGTGAGAGTGAACATCTTTATCTTTTTTCAACTTCAAGGCTTAAATTGATCACTATTAAGTATTTTTCTGTTAGCTTTTTGTAGATTCTCTTTATTAGATTGCAGAAATCCCATGTAGTCAATGTTTGCTGCCATTATCCTTAATAAGGATAAATTTTACTATTCCTAAATTATATTTTCATAAACATGTTTAGGAAAAAAACATTCAATACAATTAAATTATTTGCCTCTATCTAGTATATAATGCTGCAGTGAACACAGGGGTGCATATATCTTTTCAGGAGGTTAATATTTTTTGTTTTCTTCAGATAAGTACCTACAAGTAGAATTGCTGGATCATATGCTAATTCTCTTTTTAATCCATAGTAATGTCACCATTTATATTCCCACCAACATGCCCTTCCTCCCTCCCTCCCTCCCTCCCTCCCTCCCTCCCTTCCCTCTTCCTTCCTTCCTTTCCTTCCTTCCTTCCTTCCTTCCTTCCTTCCTTCCTTCCTTCCTTCCTTCCTTCTTTTTTTCTTTCTTTCTTTCAACATAGCTATTCTAACAGGTCTGAGGTGATATCTCATTTTGGTTTAATTTACATTTCCCCATTGAAATGCAAATGTTGAGCACATTTTTATATGCCTGCTGGCCCTTTTTATGTTTTCTTTGGGAAAAAAAAATCTATTCAGGTCTATTGCCCATTTTAAAATTGGGTTATTTGGTTGTTTTTGGGTTTTTTTTGCTATTTATAAGACTTTCTTGCATATTTTTATTATTGAATGTTTATTGGATATGTAAATTGTAAATACTTTTTCCCACTGCATAAGTAGCCTTTTCATTTTGTTAGTGGTAATGTTTTTGCTATTGTCAAATGTAATAGGACCATATATATTTTCTTCTACAGGGGTAATTAAAGATCTTATACTTTTAAAAATTGGGTAACCACTCTTCATTTGACCATTATTGTACTGACATCATAAAAAAAACACAGAGGTACAACATTATTGTTTTTCTATTGTATCCATAAAAACAATCACCACAAACTCAGTGTTGTGAAACAATACAGTTATATTATCTTAGAGTTCTGTAGGTCAAAAGTTCAAGTACAGTCTGGCAAAGCTAGTTTCTCTGCAAAGAATGTTTAAGGCAAAAATCAATGTGTTGGAAAGACTGGATTTCCTTCTGGATACTTTGGAGAGAATCCATTTTCAGGCTCATTCAGGTTGTTGACAGAAGTCAGTTCCTCGTCATTATAGAATGAGGTCCCTGTTTCCTGACTGGCGCTTGGCCAGGAGTCATTCTCAGTCTATAGAGGTCACCCTCATTCCCTAGCTTCTGGGCCCTTTCTACATCTTCAATACCAGCAAGTAGGGTCTAGTCCTTCCTCCGTGCTTTGAATCTTTCTGACCTCTCCTTTTGACATATCTCCTTTGCCTCTTTTTCTGCCACATCTCTCTGATCGGCCAAGCTAGAGAAATTTCTCTGCTTTCAAGAGCTCTAGTAATTACATGGAACCCACTCAAAATAATCCTTGATTATTTCCCCATCTTAATGTCTATAACCATAATTCCATCTGCAAAGTCCCTTTTGCTATGTAAGCAAATATATCTACAGGCATGACATCAAGGGACAAAGAATATGGAGGTCAAAATGCTGTCTATCACAAGCATCATACTTTAACCTAATGGGCATATCTTATTGTAAACCAAGTTAATAAAGATCTACAGGAAACTAAGCCAAATCTTGGTGATCAAATATATACAAAGAAGGGGATATAATAAATCAGAGCTGATTTTTCAGATTACCTTATTTAGAGGCATGTTTCTTAGGTAGATTTTTGGCAGAGGTGTGGTAGCAAAAAGTTAAGGCTAAACTTACCTGCAGAAACCTGATGCCAACTCTTCTCACAGAGATCCATATGTTTTGTATAGCAGATGTTCAAGTGGCAAGGTTGATATCCTATGGTGGATAGGAAATGTTGGCCTGTATTCACACAGAGATCATTAACACAACACACAAAGGAGTGAAGAGCTAATTATCTGTGCATATATATCCCACATGTTAAATTTTGTCAAATGCCTCAACAAATATTTAAAAAAAAATGGGAGATATTTGAAACATTTTCACATAGAATAAGCTAGGTATACAAAATTTTGATGCTATCCCCACAAATGTCATTGCTTCTTTGAATTAATTAAAAATTTGAAATTGTGATAAAATTGTGTCTAGCTTTGACTGAATTAGCCACATAATTAAATTTTAGTAAGAACATCAATTTAAATGAAATACTTTCAGATTTCTAAAGTGTTCACTTTCTCCTAGAAAACTAAGTGTGTTAATATGATTTTAATAGTTTTCTGTTATTATAATTACTTCTTTTTAAGTTAATAAAAGTGTTAGCTTCCAATTGTAGATAAAGTATAAAATTATAGATGGTTAACATCTGGTCACCCCAAATGCCCCCCCTGTCAGCCTGGTCACCCCTCACAGCCAACCCCCCTCTGGTTAACAAAGAAAAAGAAAGTTTATATACATATCTGTGAGTACATATATAGGTGTATACCTACCATTGAGAGACAACTACTGCTAATATTTTTATTATTATTTGTGTATATGTATATGGTTGTCAAATTCCTAACCAAATTTAAAGAAAGAAGAGGATATAATAAATCATAGCTGATTTTTCAGATTACCTTATTGAAAAGCATGTTTCTTAGGTAAAATATATATATATGTGTGTGTGTGTGTGTATATATATATATATATATATATATATATATATATATATATATCCTACCTAATAATAGACAAATATGCAAATTGACCATACCTCCGCTACACCCAAGCCACGCCCACCAGCCCAAGCCAGGGCAAGTATGCAAATAAATGGAACCAAGATGGCTACAGCCACCGAGAGCAAGGTTTCCCAGGCAACAGAGGGAAACAAGCTTTCTGCCTGCCCTTGACAGGCCTAAGCCTCCACTCAAGCTACAAAGTTTCAATTATAGAAGGTAAACAAATTCAAACAGAATGGCGGCAGCCACGGAGCTGGTTGACCAGGCCAGGGTTGCCCGCGGTAACAGAGAAAACAAAGCTTTCCACACACCCTGGCCGGGCTCAGGCCTCTGCTTAAGGCTACAAAGTTTCAATTATAGAAGGTGAATTAACTCAAACAGAAATGGCTGCCGGTGGAGCATGCAGGAGGCTTGGCTCCGCTCCAGGCTACAAAGTTTCAATTGTAGAAGGTAAATAAATTCCAGATACCAGGGCCTCCACTTGGGTCGCCAGGGGGCGTGGCTGGCCTGCAAATCACCACAGGCCCCTTGCTCAGGCTGCCCCATGCCCCAAGGGAACCCCCACCCTTATCTGGGACACCCTTCAGGGAAAACCAGCTGGCCCCCACTCATGCACCAGGCCTCTCTCCTATTTAATAAAAGAGTAATATGCAGATTGACCACCACTCCAATACACAATATGTCTGCCCCCATGTGGTCAAAGATCCTGCCCCCATGTGAACACAAGATGGCCACCACAAGATGGCCAGCAGGGGAGGGCAGTTGGGAGGCACCTGGCCTGCAAGGGAGGGCAGTTGGAGGCGATCAACCCTGCAGGGGAGGGCAGCTAGGGGTGACCGGGCCGGCAGAGGAGGGAAGTTGGGGGCAAACAGGCTGGCAGGGGAGCAATTAGGCATCAATCAGGCTGGCAGTGAGTGGTTAGGGGGTGATCAGGCTGGCAGGCAGAAGCGGTTAGGGGCAATCAGGAAGGCAGGCAGGCAAGCAGTTGGGAGCCAGCAGTCCTGGATTGTGAGAGGGATAACCAACTGCCCATTTAGGCCCGATCCCACTGGGGTCCCAGATTGGAGATGGTACAGGCTGGGCTGAGGGACACCCCTCCCCTCCGTGCACGAATTTCATGCACCGGGCCTCTAATATATATATATATATGCATTGTTAATTTCAAACTGCTCATTAATTTTAGGACAATATTCTGTCTTAGAAGGTTATTTATTTCTCCTATTTTTAACATTTTAAACAAACAATGTTATTTTTTTAATAGTGATGATATTCATATTCTATGCAAAAGAGAGATAAGAAAGATAGTTTGTCATTTTCATTGTCATGGACAACCAACATTAAAATTATGTTACAAGCTGGATTGCATTATAGAGTAGATGTTGAATTGTCTTTATTTTGAAAAGTGTTCAAAATTCAATACATGTGACCATAGAGCCTCATTTCCCAAATATCTAGTTTCAATAAAGACTTGTGCTCCATCACGATGATAATGTTTTATCCTGGGGATGTTCTTTTTTTCAGTGCCTTTGTCTGTCTCTGGTCAACAGCCCGAGATCAGTAATCATCATCATCCTATTCTCAGGGGCTCCTTCTTAAACAGCCCTTACAGTTCTGTCTGACAGGTGCCCTATCCATTCTTTACAAACGTGTCCCTTTTAAGACTAAGCCATTGAATAACATTTTGAAACACTTTGGTGCTAATAACTAATTCCTAAGGTGCCAACCTACATATAATCCACAGTCTTATATCCCTTTGCTTGCATGATGCTGCTATTTCTTGAGCTCCAAGTTAATTTGGTGCTTGAGTCCAAACCAGAATACTCTCAGGTGCTCATTTACCTATAAGTCTTATATGCATATTTCTTTTGCACCTGCTCTAATGTGTCTTATTCATCTCATTCCAACTACAGTTGTTTTTCTCACAATCCTGGACCGCTGGCTCCTAATCGCTCACCTGCCTGCCTGCCTGGTTGCCCCTAACTGTCCCCTCCTGCCAACCTGATCACCCCTCACTGCCTCTGCTAGCCAACCTGATTGCTCCCAACTGGCCCCTCCCTGCCGGCCTGGTTGCTCTTAATTGCCCCTCAACTGGTCTGGTCACCCCTAACTGCCCCCCCTGCCAGCCTGGTCACCCCTCACAGACCCCCCACCAGCCTAGTCGTCCCATACAGCCTGTTGTTCAGTCATTTGGACATCCCTCACTAACCCCCCTGCTGGCCTGGTCACCCCACGCAGCCTGCTGTTCATTTGTTTGGTTGTCCATCACTAACCCCCCTGCCTTCCTGGTCATAGGCAGTTATCTTGTGAGGGCATGAGGGTCAATTTGCATATTACCTCTTTATTATATACACTGAGTGGCCAGATTATTATGATATCTGTATGTATAATAATCTGACCACTCAGTGTATATCCTATATAATAAAAGGCTAATATACAAATTGTCCCCTCCACCAGGAGTTCAACCAGCAGGTAGGCCGGCCAAATGCCGATGTCCCCTCCCCCTGGCCAGGCTGGCCGGACCCCACCCATATACGAATTCGTACACATACACACACTGAGTGGCCAGATTATTATGCGTTCAGAGATCATAATAATCTGGCCACTCAGTGTAGGATGAGGCACTTTGCTAAGTTTGGTGGGAGGTACATAGAAGGCTGCATCACAACCAAGGCATCCAGGTTTATGCAACTTACTTAGGAAAAGAACCAAGAAAACAGCCTAGAGACTTAACGGAACCAAACAGAAATGATAATGGGCTGCAGTATTTAATCAATGAGCACAGCATTATCAATCAGGAAAAGAGATCACTTCCTGCTGATAAATGAGAGGAAAACAACTCAGCTCAAATCACAAAATGTGACAGAGTAGCTGGTCTGCTCACACGTTTGCTTATTTTATATTTAGGCTAAAACAAATGGCTCCACTTGTTCTCCCGGTTAACTCTATCTATGTGTATATATTGTTGCTTTATCCCCCAATCATAGTATCTCACATTTTATTTTAAATTCTTTCTGGAATTGTTCTTACTGGAATCTCAAAGGGATCGGTGGAAACAGCACGCCACTATGATTTAGACTGGGGAGCAGAAGCACACAGAGTGATTGTGGTTGTGAAAGACAACGCACTACAAGGCAGAACACTAAAGTCCAAATACCCAGGCTTCAATCTCAGTAGAATTTGTGGTGTTCCTCTTCCCATGAGTTGCTCATTAAAACCTCAGGTTTGCAATCATAAACCCCAAAACCTTGTTTTAAATGTCCCATTGACTTTGCCAGGCTTACTTGCCCTTGAAACAAAATAATGCCCCCTCTTCAATGATAACATTTGCTTAATTCACTACTAATATTGTATAACTTGGAAACCACAGGATCTGGGAGACATAAGATATTTTTAACATATTGTTTGACATGCTTTTAACATATTATTTAACATATTATTTGACATATTGTTTGACATGTAGTTGTTTAAGAGGTTTACACATAATCCTCTATAATAAAGAGCTAATATGCTAATTAGTCCAAACAGCAGAACAACCTTCCTGAGGAAGCCAGGGCTGCGAGGGCCGAGCCCCTTGCACGAATTTTGTGCATCGGGCCTCTAGTATCTATATAATTAAGGTTACAGGTTTTAATAAATAACACAGGGATGCAATTTAATGGCAAAGCTAAAACTTGCAGGACCTGAAGAAAACAGTCGAAACTTTTTTGCTGATCTCCACACTACCATATTTTGGATAGCCAGATTCTCAGATGAAGTTTAATCCCTGGTTGCTCTCCCCTGGGGAGTGAGGGGAACGATAATAGCATCACCTCTGGATGCTTTAAATTGTGCACAGTGCCTGATGTATAGTAGCATGGAGGTGACTGAGAATTTAAATATAAATGGAAAGGCTAGAATGATCTGCAAGAGAGATACTTGGATATTTAGATTGCTACACCAGACAAGAATTCAAAAGGGGACAAAGTTCATTGGTCAGTGCATTATTCCCTCATTGATTTTCCCTGCCAGTTCCTTCCAGCTCATTGATTTCCATTGCTGATTGAGTCATGGTCATGGGCGGCTAGGAGGTCACTTCATTTCCCTTTTGCTCATTTTTTTCTGCCGACTCCACACTCCTCCACATGTGCCTGTCACTTCCACTAATCTCAATTGTCTGCTGTCAACAAGGTGATATTCTCTTTGCACAATGTGCTATGTGATGCATAATGCTTAACCAGGGCCTACTCCCAGATTCCATGTAGTCTGCCATCACTTGGGAGTTTTTAGTTCCTCTGTATTAAAGTTAAAGGTATGCTATATGCATGGTCCCCAGTGGTCATAAGCAATACATACTAAGCTGGCAGGAGGAAATAATGTCCTGATCTCTCTGAAAACAGCTGATACCACAGTGAGGAGAGTCACAAAACAAACACACCTAAAGGTCACAACTTTCTTTTTAGTGCATATGCTCCAAAAATCCTTTCATTCAGCAGCAATATGAGGTCGTCTGCCCACTAAGAACTGTTCAACAGGTGGAGGAAATAGGAATATTTTCAGTGATAGCATTTTGTATAATCCATGTCAGCAATTTGGATTTTATTTACAAGCAAACCCATTTAAAAATACAGTTAAATATTTCTGTCAAAGTATCAAAGGAGTATGAGTATGCGGATCAGGTCTGTACATAGAAGACATATTCATTTCTTTTTTTTTTTTTATTGCACGTACAGTTCTATATCCTGCTGACATACACATTTCAATTCATAGTGTACTTTAATCACAGATACAATCCTTAGGAAAATAAAACCAGTTGGTTAGCTGTACAGTTTTATGTTATGCAAATTCTAAATGCATTAGGGACAAAGTAGGCTGTTCATGTTCAGGCAAAAATCACAAACATATTCACAGAGATGACAACAAAAGCTTCTTTAAGACCACAGAGTTACTGCCCTTAATGAGATATTTTTCAGGTCTGTTTAAACATTGAAGATTATGCCTTTAAATTTTTTATACCACTTGAAGATGTCATTTACTTTGTATTTATATTTAGTAATTGGCCATGCAAGTTTCGGTTTTAAAATTTATTATGCAACATTCAACAAGACAAATAATATTAAATACTAATCAACTTTTAATAAGAATTATAAATGCTATCTCCTTGCTCAAGACAAGAAAAGCAATCATTGCAATCAATCAGGTAGTCTAATCAATTTTCAAAATGAAATTAACCATGCATCATGTAGGGAAAAAAAAACCGTGAGGAATAGAATAGTATACTATGTCTTTGCTACAAGAGATAAGCTCAGTTTTATAAAATGTTAAAAAGATATTTAGTTTCTATATGATCTAGTCACATTGATGCATTTTCAAGGGTCTCATGTCTTTTCAGTGACTTCATGGGGGATTACAAAGAGTCAACTGATATATGTTATGAGAATGTCATTTAATATCTGCAATATGCCAATTATGTTATGGAATTAATTTCAGTTGCTCCAGCATTCACCAACTTTCAAAAATGGTATAAACAATAAGGAATTTATCACAGAGGTATAGTTTATGAAAATGACTTTTCTTACTAATTAGAAAATGATTTAAATTGCTTCCTAAGTAAGTTTTGTCAGAGTTTTTAAATAAGTTTTCTCCAGTAATGTTAACCTATATAATAAAGACTTCACTACACCCAGAAGCCAAGCCCACCAGCCAATCAGGAGCATGTATGCAAATTAACTCAACCAAGATGGTGGCCAGCCACAGAGCTGGAGCAAGCAGGAGGCTTGGGTTTCCCCAGCAATGGAGGAAGCCAAGCTTCCCGCCCTGGCCGGCCCTGGCCTACTCTCAAGGCTGCAAAGTTTCAATTATAGAAGTTAAATAAATCCTAGATACTTGCTTCCAGCTGGCCCTGGCCTCCACTCAAGGAGGCTCTGAAAAAAAAAAAAAAAAAAACAGAAAAAGAAAAAAAGGAAGGGCTGGGACCTTGGGTCACTGGCGGGGAATCAGGCCAGGATGGGATGGCAAGGGGCTGTTGGGGGTAAGCAGACCAGCAGGGGGCCAGTTGGGGGTGAGCAGGCCATCAGTAGGGGTCAGTTGGAGGTGATCAGGACAGCGGGGGGGCAGTTTGGAGTGAGCAGGCCAGCAGGGGGCAATTGGGGGTGAGCAGGCCAGTGGAGAGGGAAGGGGGGGCGAGCAGGCCAGCAGGGGGGCCAGTTGGGGGTGAGCAGGCTGGCACGGGGTGCAGTTGGGGGTGATCTGGCTGGCGGGGGGCACTTAAGGGCGAGCAGGCCGGTGGTGGGGGGCAGTTGGGGGTGAGTAGGCCGGCAGGCAGAGTAGTTAGGGGCAATCAGGCAGGCAGGCAGGCAGGTGAGCGGCTGAAGTCAGCAGTCCCAGATTGTGAGAGGGATGTCCGACTGCTGGTTTAGGCCTGATCCCTGTAAACTGGCAGTAGGACATCCTTCGAGGGGTCCCAGATTGGAGAGGATGCAGGCCGGGCTGAGGAACACCCCCCATCACCCATGCACGAATTTTGTTCACTGGGCCACTAGTGTTATATAAAGAGGAGTCATCCCGTTTATTTAACAAATAAGGAATTGAGGACCGTAGTGTACTAAGCGATATGCTGGGCACTGGGAATACCAATATGAAAGAAATTTGCAGACTTTAAGGAACTTTAAGGCCAGTGAAGGAGACAGCCAGGTAAACAGAATGAAAAATAAAGTTGTAAAGTGCAATGACCTTTCTAAAGAATTGTACATACTGGCAAAAGAGAGTTGGTTTTTATAAATATTTCATGGAGAAGTAAGTCTGGGTTGTTACTAAAATAATAATTATAATAATAAAAACTTCTATTGTATAATAATAAACATTAGCTGTTCTATAATTTATATATACTATGTTCTTTTATTCTCACATAATATAAGTGGGCTTAGTGTTATAATTATACTCATATTCATTTTAAAAATGGGGAAAGCTGCTCAGCTGGCATGGCTCAGTGTTTGAACATTGACCTATGAACCAGGAGGTCACAGTTTGATTCCTAGTCAATGCACATGCCTGGGTTGTGGGCTCAATCCCCAGTATGGGGCATGTAGAAGGCAGCCAATCAATGATTCACTTTCATCATTAATGTTTCTATCTCTCTTTTCCTCTCCCTTCCTTTCTTAAATCATTAAAAATACGTATTTTTTTAAAAATGAGGAAATCTGAGTCTAATAAAGTTTGAATAACCTGTCCAAAGTCACAAGGCACTAATTGGTGAACCTGGTGTAGTAAACATGAATTTGACCACAAGTCACCTAGATACTTTACCGTTTTGTTGAGATATATTTAAATTAAAAGTTCAAAAGCCCTCACTTAATTTCTCTTTTCTTTGAGTCAGAAACCCATGAGAAATATCCGGAGATACCATTTGCCATCATTTTCAAATAATTAAAATGGTATCTAACAGTGTGATGCACATTTTAAATGAGTTATTTTATTATTAAAAATACAAAGATGTTTGAAAGAACCATTTGACATTAATGTTGCTGACTATCTGCATAACAAATAGGTTTTGCTGATGCTATCTGCTTTATGTAGAATTCTGCAAAAAAAAAAAAAGGAGTTTTGAATAAAAGAGCAAGCATACTTGACAGCTTATCCAATATTATCTATTAAGGCTATACACTTGACATGACAATACTTGACCAAGAACAAACAATAATCGCTATTACACTGACATGAAAGCACCTTTTAAAAATAGCATCTAGCTAGTTACTCAAAAGATTTTGCAAAATCAGAGGCATGCATAACTCAAAAATCCTTTAAAATTATTTTCTGATGCTATCATTTTATAAACAGGGAGTCATTTTAATGTTATTGTAATTTAGAGCCTGTAGCTATACCCTAAGGAATCATTCATTCTATAGCATTGGTAAGGAGGGTGGGGGATTAATATGTGTACTTATTATCTCAATCAGCCCCAGAATCAATCTTGACATCATTTTCCCCACTTATTCAGATATGAAATTTTGAATGAGGGAGGCTAATGAATAAGCCAGAGCCTTGTAACACCGCCAGTATCAGGGAAGCCAGGACCCATATTTACTAGTAAGACTTATGACTCTAAACTCCATACATTATTTTCCACAACATATTGCTTCCAAACCTTCTTTGACATTAACAAGAACATATAAGGTTACTTACAAAACAAAATTGAGCCTTAAATGTTCTATAATATCCAGTCTCTAAAGATCTTACGTCAGAACAAATGCATGATTTAGTGCCAAATATACCAAATAAAATGTAATTTCTAGCAGGCATGTTCATGTTTATGTGGGACATCCATGCTCACCAATCACATAGGAGGTACCTGCAGCTTCAGTGAGTAGTTTTATACATAACAGGAATCATTCCCTCTTAGGTACCTAATTTCATTTTCTCTCTCCTGATTTCTTGCCCTTAACTATGACACATACTCACATCTTTCCTGTCCTTGTTACTTTCCATCTATCTTTTCACATGTAGCCTCTGTTTTTCATAGTGGTTTTGTATAACCCCTAATCAATACTTACTTATCCAGGCAGTGAGTGCTGCAGTACTCTAACAAATCCCTCACCAGCATAATGTTTAATATTTAAATTGTGGCTGTAGAAAATAAATAACTAAACCTGAAGTAATTTAACTTCAATTGATGAAAAATGTTATGAAAAACATAAAGTTGCTTAAGCAGGGGTGGGGAACCTTTTTTTCTGCCAAGGATCCATGTGGATATTTATAACATCATTCGCCGGCCACACAAAATTATCAACTTAAAAATTAGCCTCCTATATTTGGTCAAACATTTCATTAAGTCACCCCTAATACCTTGGCAGGGCCAGACCAAATGGCCTATTTTAGGTATACCTGTCAAGGAAGAGTTCGCTGAGAAAGTAATATCTAAAGAGACTTGCAGATTGAAAAATACTGAGACCCGAGGAGTTTGTTTCAAAAAGTGTTCTAGAAATTAAAACACTACATGCAAAGTCCCTAAAGCAATAAAAAGCTTGGTTTGCAGGAATGACACCAGTCAAGAAAACCTTTGACCATTTTGATACAAGAAAAAAAAAATCTTAATAAAATTACTGCTAATGGAGATGCAAGATTAAGAAGAGCAAGACCAGTTTGGCATTGGTAGGAGTTGGATAAATAGTTCTGGCTTGGCCCTATTAGGTTAGAAATAACTATTAGATATGCAAGTGAAAATATCAAAAATGAGCCATGCATATGATTCTGGTATTCAGTGGAAAGGTCAAACCTTGAGATATAAACTTAGGAATTTTTAGTCTATAGATAGAATGTGAAGCCATGGGATCACAGTGGACATAATATAAATAAACTTACATGAGTTAAGGAAAATTATTAGGGTTACTTCAATCTTTAGAGGCCAAACAGAGGAGGAAGAACTATAAATGGAGACTCAGAAGGAAAACTGTGGTGTATGAATACAATTAGGTGAGAGTAATGTTTTAGAAACAAAACAAAGAAAGTGTCTCAAGAAAGTGGGCATGAGAAATTGTGTCAAATGAAATTAAGAAGTTAAATAAGTATGAATATTGGCTATTGGATTTCACATGAAGGTAACTGTTAGTGATGCTGACAAGAATAGTTTCACTGAGAAAAGTCAAAGAGAAAAAGACAGTTACCGTATAATTTCACTTATATGTGAAATCTAAAGAACAAAATAGACTCATAGACACAGAGAGCAAACTGACATTTGACAGATGGAAGGGGGTCTGGGGGGCTGGGTGAAAAAGGTAAAGGGATTAAGAAGTACAAATTGGTAGGTTCAGAATAGTCACAGACATGTAAATTACAGCATAGGGAATAGAGTCAATAATCTATACTAATAATAGATGAATATGCAAATTGTCTGGGACACAGACACAGTAACAGTAATGACCAAACAGCAGGCTGCATAGGGCGACAAGGCCAGCAGGGGGGTTAGTGAGGGATGACCAAATGACTGAACAGCAGACTGTATGGGGTGACCAGGCCAGCGGCAGGGGGCGGGGGGGCAGTTGGGGGCAACCAGGCCAGCAGGCAGAGATGGTTAGGGGTGATCAGGCTGGAAGTGGGGGCAGTTAGGGGTGATCAGGCAGGCAGGCAGGTGAGCAGTTAGGAGCCAGCAGTCCCGGATTGTGAGAGGGATGTCCGACTGCCAGTTAGGTCCTAGATTGGAGAGGGTGAAGGTTGGGCTGAGGGGACCACCCCCCCCCCCCCGCATGCACGAATTTCATACACCAGACCTCTAGTATAGTAATAACTATGTAAGAGGCTAGTTGGTTTGTTGAAACTTAGGGGGGATCACTCTCTAAAGTACATTATTTTCTAACCACAATGCGTACATCTGAAACTAATACAGAATAATATTGAATATAAATTATAATTGGAAAAATTTTTAGAGCAAAAAAACAGTTTAATTGAAGTGATGATACAATTATTGACAAGACAAAAAGGAAAAAAAAAATTTAAAGAATGAAGATTCCTTCTTCTCCCCAACCTTTCCAATATTTCTTATTAATTGGATTGTTGATAATAGCTACTTTAACAGGTGATATCTCATTGTAGTTTTGATATGCATTTTTTAATAGGTAGTGAGGTTGAGCATATTTTCATATATCTCTTGGCCATTTGTATGTATTCTTGGGAAAAGTGTTCAGGTCTCTGCCCATTTTTTAATTGGATTGTTTATGATTTTTTTTATTGTTGTGAATTGTATGTGTTTTTTATATATATTTGGATATTAACCCTTTTTCGAAGCTGTTGTTTGCAAATACCCTCTCATTCAGTTGGCTGCCTTTTTGTTTTGTTAGTGGTTTCTTTTGCTGAGCAGAAGCGTTTTACTTTGATATAGCCACTGTAGAAAACAATAGGCTGATTCCTAAAAACTTAAAAATTGAGCCTTGACCACTGTGGCTAAGTTGGTTGAGCATTGATCCTAACAATTAGTACATTTTCATATACCTTTTCAGCATTTGGAAAAATCCCTAAGCAAGTCCTTTGCCTGCCCCCGCCCCCCCTTTTTTTGGAATTATGTTAAATCTTGCTGGGTTTTGTACAAATTTTACATGTCAATTAATAAAATAAAAAATAAAAGGCTAATGCCCCTCTTACTTGTTAATAATTAACAAAAATACACTAAATGGTATTATTGGGACATAGAACACATTCTATTTATACTAACGCAAATTAATCTAAACCATAATCATAGATAAACACATCTTAACTGGTATCCTTTCAACTCTATGTTAACCATAATTACCAATAAAAAAAAAAGCATTGAATACCAACTCTTATCAAGTCATAAGAGCCTTAAAATGCAACCAGCAATTGGGCAATAGTAAGACTGCCCAAGAAAGTCCATAGCTGCCATGCAGGTGTGTACTGATCCCAAATACAACTTAAAAGGTTGTAGATGAATGACTATATGACCACCACCAACAGCAACTGCCAAATAACACCTAGCCACTTACTATGAGCCAAGCAAAGTAATTTAGTACACTTGAATGTCTTACTTCAATTAATGCACCAGCGTTGAAGTGTGCACCATTAAAATCCATATTTTACAGTTGTAGATGGGAAGTGGTATAGATGGTAAGTAATATATTCAAAATCACACAACTCATCACAGGCAGAGCCAGAGCCAGAACCCAGAGATCCTGACTCTAAAGGCCATACTTATGTGTACACTGTCAAGTGCACTTCCATAGAAGATGTGAGTTCTGGATGGTTTGATGAATTAGATGGGGAAAAATATAGGTTTCACTGGAAATATTGGGAGCGTAAGAAATTCATAAAACACCTGAAAGTGAATGGGAACACCAGTGAAAATGTTTCAGTATAAAAGTTAATAATATAGAAGTTGGCTAGAAAGATCCTTCACACAAAACTTAAAATCAGATCTAAATTCAACTGACATTTTCATGTGCTCCCTTATAGAGTTATGTTTTATGTATATATTCCTTCTCTGCAAGAAATATCTGGCCTAATTAAGGTCAGGAGGTCATTTGTTACCCTTTGCATCCTACCATGTAGCTCCTTGATTTACACTCTCGCTACAGGAGGTTACAGAAATTAATTCATGTCATGCCCTACGTAGAGAAACCATGAGACAAAATGAATGTCAGGTACTTATCGTTTGCTGACCTCGAAAACATGGCAGAACTCAAGGAGCAGGTGGTGTAGACAACTTATATATATATATAAAACATATTCTCATGCTTTTAATCAAAATCTAACTGAACAGAGATGTACTGATTCTGATGCTTTGTGAGTCTGGTGCTTTAGAATGTATGGTCTTGAATATCCTAATTGCCTTTTTTTTAAGGAGTATCCTATTTTTTCTTAGTTTGTCTGCACCTGCACCTCACATGATGGATTTTTTGCAGTTGTTTCTCTCCTTCATACAATGAAGCACAGAAGGTTGATAAGTATTAATGAGGTATTGACAAAGTAGCTTTCTATATCTTGTGGAATAAATAGTAAGAGAAACAATGTTAGTAACAAAGGACACATATAATGGTCTTGTGCTTTAATTGAAATTTTAAAAGTTTCTTTCACCAACTCATCTAAATGTGCCTTGATTTGAGTCACTCTCTACTACTCTGAAATTTGAAAGGGTGAAAAGAATAATGCCAGCTTAATACCTGTTAAGGAAGGCATATGTGTGAATTAATAATAAAGGCACATTATTGAAGCCCTATTCCCCCTTCCTTCCTGTAGTGTCTCCTTTCCAAAAATGCCTCAAATTACTATTCAAACATTCAGAGGACTGCTCTGACAATGAAACAATTAACACCCACTCATTGCTCTGTCATCACTATCAAAATGGAAACCAACTCACTTGAGATAAGTATGTGAGCAGGGATTATGATTTTCAGCCGCATAAAGCACCATGCTGCATTGATATAGTCAAATGTATTTCTATCAAAAATAATCACTAAGAACCTAATAGAACATAATAGAAAAAGGGACTTAATATGGTAATGCATTCAATTGCCTTGAAACTACTGTTTAAAAATTCTACACCTTCTTTGCGTGTCACAGTTATTTCTCTTGATGCATACTACAACTTTTGGTCAGCTGGCTTGTTCATGTTTTCAGAGAATTAATTTGTTATTGTTATTGGTTTATACTTCCTTCAAGCAGGAACTATACCCGTTGTTATAATATTATCATGAAAATTTGCACCCAGTATTCAATTAACTTGAAGAAAATTTTAGGCAGCACTTTTTTATAGCAACATATTTTTTTATAGGCAGGGCTTTTAAACATTTTAATATCTCTTCTAACCCATTCAGAACATGGGCAAAGTAATCACCCACTTTGAGTTATAGGGATTTGCTTTCAGAAAAAGAACTTCACCCAAGACATTGGTTTTCAAACACATTTCCAATTCTTATTCAGTAGGAGAAACTGAAGACCCTATACCTTATCAGCAATAAATTACTCTCCTGTTAAACTGCCTGCTAAACAAGGAGCTACATTCCTATTAAAATCCAATTAAACATTCATCACATTTGATAGATATAATTAGAACAACTGTAGAGGGTAAATGGCTTCAAGCACTGTAGCCGGAAGAACTGTAGATTAGTGTTAAAAGGGAAACTAATAGACAATATGCTGGGGATTTTTCTGCAATGATACCTTCCTTATTGAGCCAATTTTATTTATTACTGCTTAGTGATTTTTTCATAGTTTCTCTCTTGTATGGAAAGTATTGCATTTCTTTCTTGTTTGCTTCTGCTAATAAGGATATTGCATCTGCTTTTATGGGGTAAATCAAACCGTGTAGTAACAACATAGCAAATCTTGCAAAATGCTCTAAAACTTGCAGAATTTAAAATTTGTAAATCATTTTTTCAGGTTTTTACATGTCCTCATTGCACCAGATACAAGTTGGCTATAGATCACTTTAATTGTCTTTCTCACAGGTATATAAGCACTAGAAACTGCTAACCTAGACATTATAACCCGTAGGTATGCACTCATTGGTTTCCTTGTGAAGTCATCTATTCTCTCATAGTGGCTATTGACAATCTATTTGCTGAATCTTGCCCAGTGGTTCTTAGCAATAATTTGTACATCTTGTCTCCTGGTTTTGCTAATCAAATTGTAGAGGAATGTTTTTAGACTTTACATATGTCTATAAAGAAAAGCTACTTTTGAATTGGGGTTAAAAGGAAATATTCTAAGCAGAGCCATGACCAGTACACAATAAATATAATTTTGTAAAAGATGACAAATACTGTAAATATAACCATGTAGAATATAAATAGAATATTAAACATCAGTTTATATACACTGATTTGGCAATATTAAAATTGAGTAATCCTATCTAATAAAAGAGTAATATGCAAATTAACATTCACTCTGCTACACCCACAAGCCACACCCACCAGCTGATCAGGAGCGTTTATGCAAATTAACCAAACCAAGATGGCTGCGGCCATGGAGAGAGCATGAGGGAGGCTTGGGTTTCCCCAGCAATGGAGGAAGCCAAGCTTTCCGGACACCCTGGCCAGCCCAGGCCTCCACTTAAGGTTACAAAGTTTCAATTATATAAGATAAATCCCAAGAAAAATGGCCACAGCCACGGAGCTGGAGAGAGCAGGCAAGGGTTGCCCCCAGCGACGTAGGAAGCCACGCTTTCCACCTGCCCTGGCCGGCCTAGGCCTCCACTCCAGGCTACAAAGTTTCAATTATAGAAGGTGAATTAACCCCAACAGAAATGGCTGCTGCCATGGAGCAAGCAGAAGGCTTGGCTCTGCTCCAGGCTACAAAGTTTCAATTGTAGAAGATAAATATATCCCAGATCTACCAGGGCCTCTGCTTGGGTAGCCAGGGGGCATGGCCAGCCTGCAAACCACCACAGGCCCCTCACCCAGGCCGCCCCATGCCCCAAGGGAACCCCCAACCTGATCCAGGACACCCTTCAGGGCAAACCAGCTGGCCCCCACCTGTGTACCAGGCCTCTTTCCTATCTAATAAAAGAGTAATATGCAGATTGACCATCACTCCAACACACAAGATGGCTGCCCCCATGTGGTCAAAGATCCTGCCCCCATGTGGACACCAGATGGCCACCACAAGATGGCCAGCAGGGGAGGGCAGTTGGGAGGGACCAGGCCTGGAAGGGAGGGCAGTTGGGGGAGATCAAGCCTGCAGGGAAGGGCAGTTAGGGGTGACCAGGCCAGCAAAGGAAGGAAGTTGTGGGCAAACAGGCTGGCAGGGGGGCAGTTAGACATCAATAAGGCTGGCAGGGGAGTGGTTAGGGGGTGATCAAGCTGGCAGGCAGAAGCAGATAGGGGCAATCAGGAAGGCAGGCAGGTGAGCAGTTGGGAGACAGCAGTCCTGGATTGTGAGAGGGATTTCCGACTGCCTATTTAGGTGGGATCAGGCCTAAACAGGCAGTCGGACATCCCTTGAGGGGTCCCAGATTGGAAAGGGTGCAGGCTGGGCTGAGGAACACACACCCCCCGTGCACAAATTGTGTGCACCAGCCTCTAGTTTCAGTATAAATTAACAAAAGAAAAGTTCACCAAACAACTCCTTGTAGGAAAGCTCCAGGGATAGGACTTAGATTGGCCCTACTTGGCTCAAGTACATAATCATAGTGACCATGACTGACTCAAACCTTGTCTCATGCCCACTCATAGGCAAGGAGGATTCCATAACTGGAAGTTGGGTTGTGGACAGGAATATATGTGCCAGGCAGAAGGAACAGTAGATACATTAGGTCTATTCCATGAAACTACTGCCAAGTAATCTTTGACACTTCACTGCCTTCAAAGACTCCCTGGGTCTTGTCACAGCCAAGGCAGCTCATGGGATGCTGTTAAAACTGAGGTTCATAGTTGACAAACCTTTCCTGATTCCTCAAGTGAGAAGTGAGGTGAAGATAAGTTAACCTACTTTTCAGAGCTTTCTGTCTTTCTCAATTCTACTTTTTTCCTTGCTCTTAATTAAGAACTTGATGCTATACTGGTTTGTCATCTAATTGTTCTCTATTATTCAATCCACCTCTATGTTTCTATAACAAAACCTATTCACATTAGTGTTAGTAAATGTACAATTATATTTTCTTGCAGTTTCACTTGAAAAGAATTAACTAAAAGTGGCAAATTTATTCAAATAAAATTATTAAGATATATTCATATTGAGCTTTCTTAACATAATTTCCCTCCCAAATCTCATGTACAGACAGAATTTCTTCAATCTTTAGATTTAAACAAGGAATAAGCTCCCATGTTAGGGAAATGTCTAAATATTTTGGGGTTTAGAATAAATGTATAATGTAAAATTTTAGGGGCTATCAAATTATTTACATTTTATTTTAAATTAATTAAAAAATTAGGTAGACACGTATTTAAAAGTAATAATTCATTCTGAACTAACTTGCTTTTTAGAAATACTTTTTTTTTCTCAAAATACCTTAAAGGCTATGCTGACTTCAAAATCAGCCCATTGCTTATTAATTCTGTATAGAATTATATATTTTAAAGACATTTTATGGTAGGATATTTGAATATTTTATGATGACCTGTATTTCATGGCATCAGAAATTTGGAAGAATTGAATTATCAGAAATAAATCTTAAATAGTTATACTGACTTGTAAGAGCAATAATACAGTCAGTTATCAATTTATTTTAAAATTACATAGTAACATAAATAGCATATGCCTGTGAATTTTAGCTTTAAAGAAAAACATTAAATCTAGATTTTATTTTTTATTTGTATTTGTTTATATATAAAGATCAAGATATGCCCTTATTTTAAATTAATTACAGTGTTATAATGTCAAATGGCAAACTCTAAATACATGACTTTAAAGAGAAAAATTATTTTATGCAAACTAAATGGGTAGGTTAATATTTAAAATGTATGTTGTGAAAATAACTTCCATAAAACCTGGGACTATCATTTTTAAACTGAAAAAGACACTAATGCATTTCAAATGTATAAATCAAATGTGTACTTCCATTCTAGCTAAATAATAGGAACCTTAATTAATGGAAAAGCAATTTTGTGAAATTAAGTGTAAAATTAGGCATGCTTTCAATCTAAAATTAAAATTTGTGACGTTTATTAAAGAAATGCTTCTAAACAAAACTAAGACATACACTCTTAATATTTACTGTTTCTCTTCCTAGTAACCTGCTGAAATGTTCCTTTAAGAATTAATATAAATATTTTTTAAAAAATAATATTTAATTTCCTTAGTCTATATCTATAACCTGTACTGTCAAACTTTACTGATACTACAAGTTGCAGGCATGAACTTGCTATTTGGCATATGTTCTAATTTTCCTGTAGTCATCTTCTAGTCCTGGAGAATATACTTTTAAAAATACAGGAAAGAGATTAAGAAGTACAAATTTGTAGATAAAAAATAGACACAGGCTATAAAGTACAACATAGGGAATCTAGTCAATAATATTGCAGCAATTATTTATGGTGCCAGGTGGGTACTCAATATATTGGGGAAATACTTTGTAAATTACATGATTGTCGAACTGTTATGCTGTACACTAGAAACTAATACAAAACCATATTGAATGTTAACTATAATTGAAAAACAAATTTAGAAAAAGGAAACAAAATAATAGAGCCAACAGTTTGAGAGAAGGTATATGAAGTATTTGAGCAATAAGTGGAACCTATCTGTGTAGATTTTTTACTCATTTTAAAAAAAATATTTGTACACATTAAGTATTAGCAACTAAGTGATGGTGGTGGGGATGAGGGATACAGTAGTCAATACAATAAGAATTGATATGTATGTATATGATATGAGTTGATAAGATACACACACACACACACACATACAGAGATACAAAGAGAGAGAGAGAGAGAGAGAGAGAGAGAGAGAGAGAGAGAGAAAGATGTCTCTATATACCTACATCTATATCATAAAAGGCCTGTGATCATGATGCCATAGGATGTCACAACCAAAAGAGCAGCAACTCTTGCAGCGGGCAGGGCCGGGCACAAGCTACTCCAGGCGGAGAGCTACTAGCAGTGCAGAGCTACAAGCATCCATGGGCTGGGCGGCCAGCTGAGTCAAGCAGATGTGCGCTAGGCCTCTAGTATTTACATACAAACCATGTATATTTCCAATTTTATTTTCTCTTATTCTAACAATAAAAATTAATACATATGCAGTATAGAAAATATGTAAAGTAGAAGACATTTATAAAAATAAATTAACAATGAATTCTATTTCTATCTTTGATAGCTAATTCCAGTTTGATAGTTTCATCATCACAATCAATGTACGGGAATGAAATAAAAATGTGGTAGTTGGGGTCTGAATTCATTGTCTCGCAAAACCAAAAAGTGATTTGCGGACCAAAACGGTTAGTGGAAGCAAAGTTATTGAGAGAAGGCAGTCCTGGAGAAAGTGCAGCTGGGGTTCGAGGGCAGTAAAAAGCAGGCCAGTATCCAGAGCTTCCGTTCCATGTTGCAGTAGCTGGGAGTAGTTCAGTATCCAATTCAGTATCCAAGGCAATTAATATGTATTAGTCATGTGTGGAGTCCCACATGGCCATAAGCCACATCATGGGTGCAGAGGAGCATGAGAGAGAGAGAGAGAGAGAGAGAGAGAGAGAGAGAGAGAGAGAGAGAGAGCTTCTGATTGGTTCTTTCAAAGAATTCTGTCTTAACATCCTTGGGATTGGTTATATGCCTCACTGCTTTGTGATTGGTTATCTGCAAGCTGCCTGTCTTAGCAACATCCATGCATTTTAAAGTTTATATCTCTTGCTACTACCCTTCTTTCCCCGCCCAGCTAGGTTTCCTTAGCAATTTCACCTAGCTGGGCCTAGTCTCCCCCTCCCAGCTGGGTCTTGTTCTACGTTATTTTGTTTGTCTCTGTAGTGCAGTCAGCAAGCTGTATTCTGCCAGCATCTGCAGTGCTCCACTTCCCAGCCCCATGGTCCTGTCCCTCCTCTACCCAGCCCTCTTCTTCTATGTCCTCAGGAACATACCCTAAAGTTGTTTTGCATGTTATCTCATAAACTATTTTGACATAATTTCAAGTAAATATATTCTAAGCATTGTACCATGACATTAAATATTTAGTGAAACCATGAGTGTTAATGACTATATAGTAGGCCATATATATACTGGCCATAATATACTTCATTTTATTCAATTTAAGGTGTTTTTTCCTTTACTTTTTTCATTTTTTTTCTTACTACTTTTAGTAGAGTGGAGTTAAAATCACTATGTTTACTTTTTTATGGTCCATCTCATTATTTCATTGGAGTTGCTAAAAAATCATTAAAAGAGTAAATGATTAAAAGCATAAAGATAATTAAGACATCTTAAGATATATTTGTAATTTGGTATCAAAAAAAAAACTTTAAAAGTTAAATTATCTCCTTGCTTTTAAGCTGAGAGAAACCTCTCTGCCATCAATTATTTTTTTGCTGAAATAATCAACATTATCTTTATAATGTTTAGTTTGGTAAAGAATCACAACCTTTTTGTAAGTAAATAACTTTTCTAATCAGATTTTGAATTATTTTATTAACTCTAATATTAGTATATAAAAATTTTTAAAATTGTTGTGCAGTGACTGGAACATTTTCTTTAATAACTGAGGAAGCATTAGATACTGAAAAAAACGCACAGAATTAGTAGCATTAACTTTCAGTCAAATGTCTACTAATTCTTAACAGTTTTTCAGTCAGAATTTAGAATGATCTACTTTTGCCTCTCTCTGGGACAATTTGATTGATATTCATTTATTTACTTACTAGTACAAAAATTCAACAGTGTTTATGGATGTTGACCATTCTGGTTGGCCAGTGAATATATCATTTAGATTTTGACTTCCCTCCAATCAACCAGAGTGAACTTTTAAAAATGTAAACATCATGATAAACATTTTACTACTAAAATTTCTCTAATGGCTTCTTCTCATATCTCTCAGAATAAAACCTAGAACATTCTTATAGCCTATAAGACCTTCATGATCTACCTACAACACATTAAACATACTCCAAATTCAAGGCCTTTGCTCTTAATTTTCCTTTGCTTGATTATTCTTCTCCCAAATGTTCACGTGTTACTGCATCACTCTATAGATGTCTTGGTCAAATGTCACTTTCTCAGTGAGGCTTTCCCTACCCATCCTATCTAAAATAATACTGTCCCCCACATCATACACTCTTCTCTTTCCCAGAACCCTTTTTCTTCACCTTCTTTACCAATAGTTAATGCTACACCAATAAACATAGATATCTACATATATAATCTATATATATAAAAGCCTAATATACAAAGTGTCCCCTCGGGATTTTGACCTACTGGCAATTTGATTGCTCACTATGATGTGCACTGACCACCAGGGTCAGCGTGGAATGAAGGAAGGCCCCAGCCTTTAGCTGGGGAAGGGAGGTCCTCGCCGGCAGCCAGCAGCTGCTAGGGACCCTACCCATGCACAAATTTTGTGCACTGGGCCTCTAATAACCATATATGTTGCACCTATATGTTGCACTTGATTTCTGTTTGTCTTTTCTACTAAAATGCAAACTCTATTACCTCAGGGGCTTTTGTCTATTTATGTCTACATGCTTAGAACATCCTCAGCATATGATGATTTTTCAATGAAGTCCTGTTGCAAGGATGAATATCTAAACCCATATATTCAAAAAGGTATTTAATCCAAGGCTTGATTTTCTCATTTGCAAAATTGGTATAATAATAGCAATATCTATTACACTGAAATTTATTGAAGATCAAATAATATAATGAATGTGAAATTCTTTGAAAATTACAAAGGACGATTGTGTTTCTCTGAGAAAATATAAATTCTTTGGAGGCAAATTTTTACTAAAATTTGTTTTTCTACCTTATTTGTTTGTTTGTTTATTTTAATATATCTTTATTGTTGAAAGTATTACAAATGTTACCTTTTCTCACCTCCATTGACCTCCTTCACCCTGCCCTTGCCCCCACAGGCCTTCCCTGCACTATTGTCTGTGTCCATGGGTTATGCATGTATACATATAAATTATTTGGTTAATCTCTTTCTGCTTCCCCCACCACCTTCCCCTTTGTAATTCCATGTCTCTGGATCTATTTTATTTGTCAGTTAATTTTGTTCATTATGTTCCTATTTTCTGAAAAGTTTTCTTCTTTCTCAATGTCAGGAAGTGACAGAATAAGACTTAATTAATCTCAGGTCCTAAGATAAGTACAATACTGGTATTCCATATATATTCTCATGGAAATGACCTCGTCCATCATAGAAAAGAGAATTAATATACTGATCTCAGACACCTTTATAAGGCCTAAAATTATTGTAAATAGGATCAGATTTGAACATTTGCAGTATAATCTGTTAGAACCAGCAGAAGGAACTTAAATAGTAACAAAGTATTTTTTCATCAATATTTTAAATACCTCCATTACATAACTATTATTCCTGAAAATTGTGGTTACTATGGTTCTCTATAAATAGGAGGATTATGCCAAAAATAACAAACATATAAATTAAATGCCATTCTGCATGTATATTGCTAAATTTCATCATCTTTATAAATTCAACACTCATAAAATTATTCATTCTGTGAATCAGTTCTTCTAATAAACAATGTAATTTCTTAAGGAAGGAAAAATTTCCTAAATTAATGTATTTTCTTTATCTTATACTTACGTTCATTTTTGCATCTAAAAATAAAGCTGTTAAATAACTCATATATGCATGGTTCTCTTTTTGTTAAAAAAATATGTTTTTATTGATTTTAGAGAGAGAAAGGGAGACAGATGTACAAAGAAAGACAGAAAGAGAGAGAGAGAGAGATCCATCAGTGGCCTTCAGTATGGGGACCGAATCTGCAACTTGAGCATGTGCCCTGACTTGGAATAGAACTGGTGATTTTTTGGTGCATGGTTCAGTTGGTTGAATAGCACCCAACCAACTGAACCACACCAGCCAGGGCTCATATCTCTCTTTAAAATATAAGAATAAAAATATTTTTCTAAAGTTATAAAAATATTATATCCAGAAACACATTTACTTTATTTCCTTCTATTTAAAGTAAACTTTTATTGGAAATATTTAGATATAACCACATAATATGTTGAACCTATAAAAACCTATTAGATTTTCCAAGAACAGCAAAATTTTATTTTTAAGTACATCAGATGTTAAAATTAGAATTAAATATGGACTAAAATTATGTTTCTGGTATTATAATTATTTAGTTTTCAATTAATATAAAATATCCCTTGTGTAACTTAAAGCCATGAATATGATAATCACTATAATTTCAAAATATGGCCATTGAGTTTAGTTTTAATGAATTTATTTTCAGTCTCAGCTATAAATTTCCTCCTAAGAATTAAGAAGAATGACAACCCCTCAACAAAGAGAAAAGTAAAATATATGTGTAAAATTTAAAAGAGAATGGTTAAATTTGTGTTTATTCCCTTTCTTTCAGTGACATTCCAATGATAAAATGAAAGGACACAATCCTATATAATAAAAGTGTGATATGCAAATTGACCCTAACACGGAATGAATGGGAACGACTGGTCGCTATGATGAGCACTGAACACCATAGGGCAGACACTCAATGCAGGGGTGGTCACAGGGGGAGCTCCGCTCAGCCACAAGCTGGGCTGTGGGCTGCGAGTGCAGTGGTAGTGGTGGGAGCCTTTCCAACCTCCTCAGCAGCGCTAAGGATGTCTACCTGTGGCTTAGGGAGCAGGCCTAACCCATCAGTCAGACATCCCCTGAGGGCTCCTGGGCTGCCAGAGGGATGTCTGACTGCCAGCTTAAGCCCAATCCCCTGGAGAGTGGGCCTAAGCCAGCTCTTGGTGGACATCCCCCAAGGGGTTTGGACTGTGAGAGAGCACAGGCCAGGCTGTGGGACCCCCCGCCCCCGAATGCACGAATTTTTGTGCACCAGGCCTCTAGTATATAGATCATTGAAGACCTGCAGAGAAGTCCTTTCCTAAGTCATGTTCAAGTATTTCACATTAGACCTTTGATTGAACATATAACTATTATACCACATGTACCAATATTGTAACTTGGTGTCATATCTGTAAGGAAAAATTGCTAATGACTATAAATGTTTAAGTATAATGTGCTTTCAATCAAACACAGTGAGTCAAGATTAGGAAAAGATAAGGTACATCATCAGCATATATTGGTGCTCACTGCTACAGGGCCAATGCGTTACTTGTTACACATCTTGAAATTAATTACTTTTGTAATCTATTGTCTATTTTGTTTTGACATGGGCCAAGATGAACTTGTCTTATATTCTATTTTCTCTTTAATGAATAATGTGAGAGGGAAACCCTATGACTTTTAGGAGCTAGCTGTAAAGAGACAAAACTGTGGTTGGTGTTCTAGAATGTGGGCATTCTTAGTCTGTAATATGCAGGCTAAAAAATCAGGCTGCCTTAATCTTGAGATAGGGATATAATTGTAGTATATAGTGGAAAATATATCTGTAAAAACGAATCTGACTCCATTCTTGATGTTTGACTACTGACAGCTTTTACGCCTTATCTCATGTAATTTCCTCTTTGCCCCACATCTGGGCAGACCCGGGTACTCATTGGCCACCTGAGGTAAGTACAAACCACATGCAGGAATTATCACACTGTCTAAACACAATAAAAACACCAAGCCAGTCTCCCTTGCTTGCTCTCAAGTTATTTTTAGAACTGCTTGGAGCCAACCTGCTCTCCCCAGAAAACCTCATCCTATATAATAAAAGACTAATATGTGAATCGACCAAAACGGTGGAATGACCAGTCACTGTGACACGCACTGACCACCAGGGGGTAGATGCTCAATGCAGGAGCTGCCCCCTGGTGGTCAGTGTGCTACCACAGTGGGAACGCTGCTCAGCCAGAAGCCAGGCTCATTGCTGGCAAGTGGCAGGAAACTTTCCCGCCTCTGCAGCAGCGCTAAGGATGCCTTGGGGGATGTCTGCCTGCTGGCTTAGGCCCGCTCCCCCTGGGAGGCGGACATCCCCCAAGGGGTCCTGGTCTGCGAGAGGGGGAAAGCTAGGCTGAAGGATACCCCTCCGTAGTGCACAAATGTTGTGCACTGGGCCTCTAGTTATGTAAATAATGAACCTCTTCATACCCTCTTGGTTTATGTATGGCATCATTAGGCTTGCCATCTGAACCACATCTTAGGGGTCCATCTTGCTTCTGCAGTGTGGCTTAAATGTATCTCTTTTCACCCAGGCCAGGTCGCTAAGTTGATTAGAGCATCATCCCAATATACCAAGGTTGCCAGTTTACTTTAGAAGTAAGGGCACATACAAGAATCAACCAATGAGTGCATCAATAAGTGGAACAACAAATATCTCTCTCTCTTTCTCTCTCTCAAATTCAATAAAAATAAAAATAAATAAAAGTATCTCTTTTCTTTGTGGAAGTGGGTCTTAATTTGGACTTTTTTTTCTTGCTTCCTCTAGATAAATAATTCTCAATACCTAGGATTTATTTTAATGGGTGTGTCACACAGATATAACAAAATTGATTTGAGCTAGCAGCCATGTATACAACTTCAATTTAGTGAGAGCACATATGCGCTGAAGCAGAACTTAGAAGGTTTCTTTCCAATCACTTGTGAATATGTAGGTGACAAAAATATGTTTATCTTCAAACATAAATAAGTATTGATGTGTTAAAGTACATAATTTTTAAGTTGGACCACTTATGTGTATTTCAACCAACACTTTTCAGAACCACTCTCTGTATAGAGACTCAATGCTTTCATTCTTTCTTCTAAAGTAAATAATTTTCATCAGGATTTACAATGGCTCATGAGATAAGTCAAATATATGCACTTTGATACTAGAAAATAAGTAAAAATAAATAGCTGACAGAAAGTAAAGAACTGGTAAATGTTGGAATTTCAGGCACATTTAATATTGGGGCAGGGCTGCTTTTTGATTTGGGTCACATAGTCAATGACCTAGTGACTGAATCAACCAACATATAGAGTATTCCTTGCCAAGCAACTTCACCAAATTTATAACAATGGAATTCTCCCCCCGCCCCAAATAAAAGTATAAAAAAGGCATGGAATATGAATCAATGTAGCATTTGTGGTTGTTGAAGTATTTAATTATGGTATCTTCATTAAAAATCTAAGTTACCTAAATAAAGGAAGCATGCAATATGCAAGTAGTAGGGACTCATATCATGGTCATTGTTACTGATGATGATGCATTGGTTTTGGTGGAAATCTAGGACAGTATTGAGCATGGAGACCTAGATTACAATCTTTAATGACTAGCTGTACAATAGCAGACATATTACTATCTCTCTTCAATTTTTCTACCTGTAAAATGGAATAATAACATTGAATTCCTATGGCTATTGAAAGTATTAAGGCTCTTCATGCAGAGCTTATAATAAAGGTTATTTATTTCTATACTTGCCTTTATTCTCCTCAGTGGAAATCACTTATATGCATTTTTATCTCTCTTACTAGACTAAATGTTTTTGGGACAAGCATTATGTGTGTCAGAGCATGCAGCAAGAGCCCTACAGGAGCTCTGCTGGACTGATTGACTCTGAGTGGCTGTGTGTCCATGTATTCTTCTAAACACTCCTATCTGACTACTCCAGGGCTGGTTCTGCTTGAACCCTGCCCACTGTACTAACTGTTGGGAACTTAGCCCAAGTTCCTCCTTTATCCTCTGCTTAGTAGTAACAGGTGTTGGGTCTGAGCCCCTCTGCCTGGAGCTGGAACTCCTAGGACACTGGATCATAGATGGAGAAGCCAGGAGAGGTTGTGGGTGTATAAGAATGAGGCTTTATTGCTGGAGCCAGTGGCCATTTAGCCATCAGACAAGAACAATCCTCACAGCAAAGTCCATACAGGCAGGCGGTCAGACACCGGCTGGTGAATAGATATATTTTCCATAAAGCAGCATCAGTCCCTATACCCACAGCTATTATCTGAGCAGGCACATGCTGCCTCCTAGACTCACCGCCTCACATTGTAGCTGTACCTAAGCTCTCAGGCTCAGCAGCTTCTCCTGTCTCTCCTGCCCAGCTGCTCTCTCTCCATACTCCAGCAGACTTCTTCTCACTCCCGCCTACTCCAGCCAACTAGCTGGTCAGTAACTTACTTTTATACCATTTAGACAAAGAAGGCTTCGTGGCAATAGTTACACTGATCATATTGGCTACTGAAAGGCACAGTGTACCAGTGTACCATGTATCCTTGCACCTGCTCATGGAATCTTGGCCTGATTAGGATCCCAGGCTCAGAGTCCTTAACCATTCCATTTAGGCACATGAGTGGCCTTTGGTTATTCTGGTGTATTTATAACAAGGCCTCTGTGCTCCCACCGGCCTTGACTATCTCAGGACCTGGCATAGTTCCCACAGTGTGTTTTTGTCATTTATTTTCTTAGCAAAAATCTTTCCAAGCATATGTCAGGAAATCAGTAAAGTGTGATGATTTAATTACTCAGAATGTTGATGATTTCAAATCAAGCATCCATTGGTCACTGTATATGGTATAGGTGCTGAAGTTTTCCAACAATTGGGCATCAACTTCATTAGGAAACCTTATTTCTACTACACATTTTGACATCTACGTCTTTGCTGTAAAATATGTAAAGCAACATTGATTGTGGTAATTTCTTGGTGGTATAACAAACCATTAAAAAAAATAAAAAGATGGACCTATTATTTTAGATAGCAGTAGGTCACCAACTGAAAAACCAGACGGTGCTTATATTCTCTAAAGTCCTATAAGTCCAATTCAAATTAGCAGGTAAAACATTAAAGTTTATATTTTAAACTACATTATTAGGCCAATTAGTTTAGAAATAAGAAGTTTTCATATGAAATTTATCAATGGTGCCTACAAATACTATTTTTGGAACAGTTTTTGAAGAGTAATGTGGACAATCCTATATAATAAAAGCCTAATATGCTGAATGTACAGTCATCTGGTCATCTGTTCAACCAATCTATATAATAAAAGCCTAAGCAACCATTATGGCAGAACGACCAGTCGCTATGCTGCGTACTGACCACCAGGGGGCAGATTCTCAATGCAGGAGCTGCCCCCTGGTGGTCAGTGCACTCCCACAGGGGGAGCGCCGCTCGGCCAGAAGCTGGGCTCATGGCTGGTAAGCACAGCTGCCACGGCAGAACCTCTTCCAACTCTGCTGCAGCACTACCGAGCGGTGGCAGCAGGTGCAGCAGGCCAGGATGAGCATGAGCAGCACGGTGCCTGGCCCCGATTTGGGCTCCTCCCTGACCTCCTGCCGGTTGGTGCACTGCTACATCCCCTGAGAGGTCCCAGACTGCAAGAGGGTGCAGGCTGGGCTGAGGGACACCCCTCCCCCCCCCCCAGTGCACAAATTTCGTGCACCGGGCCTCTAATTAAATTATAATATGCTACTGATATGCTAAGGCCACTCAACCACTCGCTATGATGAGCGCTGACCACCAGGGGGCAGACAGTAGATCGGTTGACCAGTCGCTATGATGTGCACTAACCACCAGGGGGCAGGCACTCCGACTGGTAGGTTGGCTTGCTTCCAGGATCTGGCCAATTGGGACAGAGCGAGATGGGCCGGAAACACCCTGGAGCCCTCCCGCGGCCCCTCCCTGTCTGGCCAACTTCCCACATCCCTCTCAGCCCCAATCGTGCACTGGTGGAGTCCCTCAGCCTAGCCTGTGCCCTCTCACAATCTGGGACCCCTCGGGGGATGTCAGAGGGCCGGTTTCAGTCTGATCCCTTATGCCAGGCCGAGGGACCCCACTGTTGTACAAACTCGTGCACCAGGCTTCTAATAGTTTAAATAAAATTGTTTTAAAATGCGGCTTTCTAAGATTTACCCAATCACCACTATTTTTAATCTAAGGGAAATTATATAGAATTTTATAAAGTGATACTTGTTAAAATGTCTTCAAAAGAGTAGAAAATTAAAAATTAAACATGTATTTCTTTTAAATTTTGTAAATGCTTATTGAGTCTCTATCCCATGCCATAGGTCTGAATAAGATGCAGTCCTGGCCCTGAAGGAACTCACAAGTATATGCATAGTTGAAAACAGCTTTAGAAATGAATTAATAGATCTGTGCATTAAGTGCTTTAGTGTATGAAAGCAGAAGCTCAGAAAATTCTGCCATTTGAAAGGAAAAGCCAAGAAAGTCATGATAAGGGGCTTATGTTTGAAATTAATCTTGAAAGATAAATAGAGGTTTAAGAACAAGAGCATTTTGGAAAGGAGAGAAAATATACAGTGTTTAATGATATGAGAAAAGGTGATTTTCTTGGGGAGAATAACAAGTAGTGCATGACTTTAGGGGCCTAAAAAAGAAGTCAGAGGAGAGAGGTGTAAGCTGAGAACAGAAACGTAGAACAGGATCTGACAATAAAGCACCTTGTATTCCAAGCTAGGAAGCTTAGAAATGAAACTGTGAATGGAATTGAAATCCATAGTATTGAAGAAACTTAAGAATAGAACAGTTAGGATTAGAACCACATTTAAGGGCATTTTCTAGTTACAAATGGAGAATGGATGCAGGAACGGGGAACCTTTTTTCTGCAAAGGGCCATTTGGTATTTATAACATCATTCCCAGGCCATACAAAATTATTAACTTAAAAATTAGCCTGCTATATTTGGTCAAACATTTAATTAACTCACCCCTAATGCCTTGGCAGGGCCAGACCAAATGATTTCATGGACCTTTTACGGCCGGCCCAAGGGCTCGATGTCACCCACCCCTGGTAGGGCATGAGAAGTGTTAACACAGAGAGTAATAAAGCTGATGCCACAGTTTAGGGGAATGATGATCAGATCTGAGGAACAGTAAAGAAGAAGTTGGGTGGGACATGAGGTAACAGATATGCGAGATATTTAGGGACAGGAATTAATACAATTTGATGATAGGCTAAGGACAGTGAGTAATAGTGAAGAAGTACAAAGATTAGCAACATTATAGCTCAGGCAAGATGGGGGATATAATAAACGTCAGTGCTTTTATATCACAATAGTTACATTTTTTCTCTTAGAACATGAAGCTGCCATTTGTGGAAAAGCGTGGTCACATGCCTTTCTTTATCTAATGGAATTCAGGAAGTGACATGTCTGCTTTGATGAGGAAGCTTTAGAAATCAGAGGATGATTTTTTTTTCACACACTCTGTCTTTGCCTTAATACCCAGTAATTAGTACTGCCTGCTCCAACAGACTAGGTATTTGAGTAAGATCAATGCAAAACAAAGCCCTAGCCAAGCCACATAGACCAGTAAGATTATGAAACAAATTATTGTATGTTTTAAGATGCTGAGGTTTGGGCAGGGGGGTTGGGGGGTGTTATTTTCTACTATACCATGGCCTTGAAAATACTCAAGTGATGGTGAAATAAAATTAAATTAGGAATAGTGGAGATTACATATTACGTGACTATATTAGCATTTCCAGTTTTATGAATTGGGTCCTCAGAATCAAAGTGTTTATAGGAGATTTGTATGCATGTTAACCAAAGTCATGAAAGCAGACATAGTAGTGCAGAAAAAAAAAAATAAGCAAAGAGCAGCAGAAAAAGAACTGATGAGGATAAAACCTTCAAATATATCAATACTTCCTTTTGTAAATTTGAACTTTACCTTGAAGAAAACAGTTTGTCATCAGAGAGTTTAAATAGAGAAATGTAATGATAAGAGTTGTGTTTTTGAAAAAGCACTCCATGGTTAGGTTAATTAATTAAGAATAAGGATAAGCTGGTTATTAAACACATTTTTTCATTCTTTGGTTTACTCAGTAAATATGTATCCAGAAATTACATCTTGAAAACACATGTTGCTCCAAACATGTCCTCCTTTGACTATAATAAAACTATGTAATAGAAAAACAATTAGGGTTTGGGATTATAATATAGTATACCCTGAAAACATACAAATTAGATAGCTTTCTAGCTCCTAAAGATCCAGAGGAAATATACTTTATTGGAGAGGAAATGCCTCTAAACACTGCATGCCCTTGAAACCTGGCATATGTGTTCTATAGAATACCTCAGAAGACAACTTCTTGTCAATCCATTTATATATTCTAGCAAGTACATAGTGTAATCACTGTAAAGGACATAGAGGGACATAAGCTACATTATTGACCTCAAAATGCTAAGAATCAAGGGAGATGTGGGGTCAAAACATCTGCAAAGATCTTCCTTTGAAGAATAAATACTTACACAAGACTAATAATTAATATCTAATAGGCAAATCACTAATAAATAATATCTAATAGGAACATGGTGCTATATCTTGAGCATCTTACTTAATTTTGGAATAGTTTTTGAATGAGACTTCAATTTTATTTTTTATACTTCATATGTAAAGTGCAAAATTATAATTTTCTTCACCTTTACCACTCTTCAAAGATCAACTTAACTAGTCCTTTCTCTTTAATTAAACTTGAAAATGCTAAATTCTGATAGGAACTTTTTTGTTTTTTGCCATGTTTTACTTCTTAGTGAAAAAATACTAGCAATAGCAAATTATCATATTTTGTATTATATATATAATACGTTAATTTATTTGAACCTAGGTAAGGAAACATTTTTCATCGTGAGTCATCCAGTTAATAATAATATTAGGCATATATTTGAAAGTCAAAAATAATACTATATTTATTGACCGATCAGTCTGCTGACTCTCAGAAGGGTTGGAGGAAATAGACCATCTGTCATTTGGATGCACACACACAACAAAAAAAAGGCAAGATAATATCTCACAAATGGCATAGGAAGGATTTTAACACTACAGAAGGTTGGATATATTTAAAATAAATGGGCGGCTGCAGAACACTCCAGATAGACTGTTGACCTTGCCTGAGTAAATACAGAAGCAAAGCAAGAAAAAAAGCAACATACAGTATATAAAATAAACTCAAGTTGAATAAAACAGGAAATCCTCTTATCTAAAATTGCCCTGTAATCCCTATTTGAGTGCAGTAAAGATTTCTATTTTAATACTTTATTTTTTCTTCCCAATTTATAACAATCTAATTCTATTTTAAATTAATTCATCTACAGTAATATTTTTCTTATTACACCTCATTCAGCTGCATGATGGCCTTTTCTACATTATGATCACATTATAAGTCTGTAATATGAAATGTCACTTTTACTCTAGTTTCTTCTCCTACATAATACATTTTGGGTTTCTTTTTTTTTTTTTTCTTTCTTTTTTTTTTTTTTTTTTTTAGAATAGCATGCAAACAGTAGCAGTTTTCCCTTAATTAAGACTATGATTATCATTAATCTGTCCTAATTTGTTGCTGGCATTTGTCCTGCATGTGGATTAGAAACAGAATATAAAACAAAAATTGTGAAAAACAGAAAGGAAGAAATGTAAAATCTTTTCAATACAAATGAGTCTGAACAGGTATCATTGCAATATGTTATATACAACTACTCTTTTGAGTTAAACTCTAAAATATTTTTAAGGCATTCCAGTTATATTTTTTGCAAGTGATATGGCTAACTTTTTTCTCAAACTGAATTCTCTGCTAAGTACTAACAATAGCAAAACAGCCCTAGCCGGATTTGCTCAGTGGAGAGAGCATTGGCCTGCGGACCAAAGGGTCCTAGGTTCCTTTCCAGTCAAGGGCAGGTACCATGGTTACCAGCTCCTCCTAGACCCTGGCTTTAGTCAGGGTGTGTGCAGGAGGCAACCAATCAACGTTTTTCTCTCACATTGATGTTCCTTTCTGTCTCTCTTCCACTCTCTCTAAAAATCAGTGGAAAAATATCCTCCGGTGAGGATTAACAAAAAACAAAAAAGAAAAACCAGAATATATATAAATATTTCATCATCAGCTTGGCAAAAGAATTTCATTGCCACCCAAAAAGTATACTGTCCTGAACTAAATGCTAAGAGGCAGATATTTTGAATACAATCACATACTCAAATATGTTTAATCTTTCATTGTACCATGTAGAAAATTTTCAATGCTGATTAATTTGAAATGATGATAAATCTAACTCTGTAAGGAACATCCTGAATTATAAGACAAAAAATCAATATAATAATTATTTATATTTTTGTAATTATCAATGAACATATTTATTTCTAAAAAGTGAACACCCAGATGTAAAACAGTATAACTTTCTAATAACAAAAATCCGTAAAAATCAAAGATCTGTTCTATCAACTTAATTACGTTTTCAATTATTTATAGAAATACTCAGCATTATCTTAACCAGCTCTATGCTTTGAAATTCACATAGTAAACACATATATTTTTAAACAGTCCTGTTCACTTTTACCCTGCAAAGATTTATATTTTAGCTTCTACCTTAGAACTATAGGAAAAGCTATTGGTTCTCCCATTTTTCAGTTTATTGCACTGACACCTTTGTTTCTTTTTAGTGTTTTCAGATCTGTGGAATTTCCTAATACTAAATCAAACATGCATAGATATCTATGAGCTTGCAATCATTCAAGCAGCTCTTGAGTTACTGTCTCTTCTGTAAACTTTAACAAAGTCCTTCAGCAAAAGCTTTTGACAATTTTCTAAAGAGGAGATGTTTCTCTTTTGGCATTGTCATTGGTTTTGGAATTACTGGTTTAAGTCTCTATTTCTACTAGATTGTAGGCTCCCAGAAGACTGAGACCATACCTTTGTGATTCCCAGATATGCCCACAATATCTAGAGTATGCCTACAAAAGAGTATATATGTGCAATTAGTTAAATAAGATGTAATGATAACTCAGACACAGAAAGTTTACCAAGTGTGGAATTGACCAGTAATTTTGGGATTTTATGATTTTGTGAATTCATTGTCAGAGCTTAGTATCATTGCAACAAGAATATAAAACAAACTCATTATCCACTTATCTCTTCCTGCCAAATGACTGACTGAGATTCTAGTATTTTACAGTGATAAACCCAATGATGGCTGAGAAAAATAGTGCAAAGGGAGAAAATGAGCCTCATTGGGTCTTACCATTCTCTGTCCCCTGTTAAAAGTTTCCGATCTCAGTGTTTGTATTTTTGGCTGTGGTTAGTGACTATCTATGCTTATTTCAGTTGTTCATTAAAATGTGTAGACTACAGAAGTACAAAAAATAACCTGCATTATTTTTAAAACTTTAATCATCTATATATATAAAAAAGCCTAAGTGACCATCTTACTGTCCGACAGTAGCTATGACTTATACTGACCACCAGGGGGCAGACACTCAAAGCAGGAGCTGCTGAGCTGCAGTGACTTGGCAGCTGCAGTTCTCCAGTGACACACCAGGAACCAGAGAGGAGGGAGCCCGATTCCGGGATGCGTCACTCCAGAACCACCCTCTCGCAATCCAGGACCCCTTGGGGGATGTAGGAGAGCTGGTTTCAGCCAGATCCCCGCAGGCCAGGCCAAGGGACCCCATCAGTACACCAGTCCATGCACCGGGCCTCTAGTATAATATATTTGCAATCCTAATCAAGATATACATTAATGTAAATGTAGTTTGTAAATAGGTTATAAACCATGTATTTAGCAGATTGTTTTACATTTATTTTATTTTTCAATTACAAATGACATCCAATATTATTTATTTTGATCCTCATCCAAGGATATGTTTATTGATGTTTTTTGAGAGAAAGGATAAGGGAGAGAGATTGTTGACTCTCGTATGCACCCTGACCAGGCTTCAAACCCAGAACCTAGGTATGTGCCTTGAACAGGAATTGAACCTCAACCTTTTGGTGTATAGGACATGCTCCAACCAACTGAGTCACCCGACCATGGCAACACCCGATATTATTTTATATTAATTTCAGGTGTATAGCATAGTGGCTAGACAATTATATAATCTGTAGATTCCATGATAATTCTAGTATTCCTCTGGGCCATAAATAGTTATTACAATTTTCTTGACTATATTTCCTATCCTATACTTTACATCCCTATAACTATTTTGCATCAATTTGTACTTATTAATTCTTTCACCTTTTTTTTACACAGCCCCTTAAGCCCCCTGATCATGGTCAACCATCTGTTTTCTGCATCGATGAGTCTGTTTCTGTTCTCTTTGTTCATTTATATTGTTCTTTTGAATCCCCATATAAGTGAAATCATGGTATTTGTCATTCTCTGTCTGACTTATTTACTCAACATAATATCCTCTAAGTCCAAACACATTATCACAAATGGTAAGGATTTCATTCTTTGTATGGCCATGTAATATTCCATTATATTTATGTAGCACATCTTTAGAAACTATGGTTTCTCTTCATATTGCAAAAATCTTTTGTTTCCATATCTTGGTTGTTATAAATAACTAGAGGCCTGGTGCACAAAATTCGTGCATGGTGGGGGGTGGTGTCCCTCAGCCCAGCCTGTACCCTCTCCAATTTGGGACCCTTTGAGGGATGTCCCACTGGCCGGTGGGATCGGGCCTAAACGGGCAGTGGGACATTCCTCTCACAATCCAGGACTGTTGGCTCCCAACTGCTCGCCTGCCTGCCTTCCTGATTACCCCTAACCACTTCTGCCTGCCAGTCTGATCACTCCCTAACCACTCCGCTGCCAGCCTGATTGATGTCTAAATGCTCCCCTGCCAGCCTGTTTGCCCCCAACTTCTCTCCTCTGCCGGCCTGGTCACCCCTAACTGCCCTCCCCTGCAGGGTTGATTGCCCCCAACTGCCCTCCCTTGCAGGCCAGGTGCCTCCCAACTGCCCTCCCCTGCTTGCCTGATTGCCCACAACTGCCCTCCCTTGCAGGCCTGGTCCCTCCCAACTGCCCTCTCCTGTTGGCCATCTTGTGTCCACAAGGGGGTAGCCATCTTTGGCCACATGGGGGAAGCCATCTTGTGTGTTGGAGTGACGATCAATCTGCATATTACTCTTTTATTAGATAGGATGCTCAGTGAACATAAGAATACATATGTATTGTTGAATTAGTGTATAATTTAAATTTAAGTGTTATGCATTTATAATTGCTGAATAAAATCTAATAATATTGGAGAATCATAGTGATGGTCATACACTGAAAGGGATGTTATCTCTAGAGAGTTAGTTCTTTCATAAATGCACATGTATGTGTCCTTGTTAATATTCCTTTACAACCTAATATTTATCAAAAATTAATAAATTATCAGGTTATAATTTGGCCCTGCTGTCCCTAACATAATAATGTATTTATATAGTAATATAGTCTATCTGTTTAAAGAGTTTGTAGCATATAAAAATGTATTTTAAAACAATTATCCCTGAATAAACATAAGATATGCATTATTTAGCCCTAACCATTTTGGCTCAGTGGATAGAGCATCGGCATGTGGACTGAATTTTCCCAGGTTTGATTCTGGTCAAGGGCATGTACCTTGGTTGCAGGCACTTCCTCAGAAGGGGGTGTGCAGGAGGCAGCTGATCGATGTTTCTCTCTCATCGATGTTTCTAACTCTCTATCCCTCTCACTTCCTCTCTATAAAAAAATCAATAAAATATATTTTTTAAAAAAGATATGCATTATAAATTGACACATCAGAATGTTTTGATACAGTAAGGGGTCCATAGTGAAAGCAGACTGATTATTATTTAAATACAGATTCAGAATCATTGTCAGTGTGTCAATTGATTAACTTATTAGTTAATAATATCTTGTTGATTTACATTAGGTTTCTGTCACTCATAGACATATAAACTAATGACTATAAGAAATAAATAAATATGTAAATAAGTAAAATGTCAGTACCCTAGATGATTAGATTCAACTATAGAATGAATGTAGCTATTTAGTTATTTAGCTCATTTTACTTATCTTGTGTTTGATATTCAACATTCCTAGAAAGCTATATAGCATGTTAAATTTAAGGAGAAAAAAGTTTGGGAGAATCAAAAAGATAAGTGAAGTCATTGCAGATATTTTAGAACCCAAAGCTCAAAGCTACTAGCCATCTTAGTACTTATTACAAATAGATTCTTTGCCAAAAAAAGTATTTAAATAAATGACTGCTTCATTAATACACAAAATCACTGCATTATTGCTAGTATTTAAGTCATTAGACTTTTTAAGTGTGTTGACATACTTTTATATAAGTGCTCTAAGACTCCACATTCCATTTACTACCTATAGGCCATCACTTATGTATCCAGCTATCTGTAACCTCTTCCCACTATTATCTTTTTGGGCTGTGAAGACAACATCCAAAATTCATTGTTATGTAGTAAATTTGAGAAAAAGGTGATGTCTTATTTGAGAGAATTATTGACATTCACTTTTATATTGGTTTTTGACATTTTACTGTGGTTATACATAATATGTATATTTGGATGGCCAGACTGTGCAAGTGCAAAGGTGCTAGAAATGTCCTAAAACAGGTCCATCCACTGAAGGGCACAATCAAATAAAAACCCTGGCCTCTTAAGTCCAAAAAAGATGTTATGCAAAAGAGGCATTATCAAAATCTATGACAAATAGCTATATAAAGCCAAGTCTTGCATAAAACTAGGCATTATCCATCATCACAATAGAGTTACTGAACTCCTACTGAGTTCCTGATAAGCAGTAGTACAATTAACTAGCCTCACTCCCTCCAGGGCTCCCTAACATAGAAGCCATTTGCTCAATGCTGGGTTAACTGGGGAATGGGAAAGTTCAATTCATATATATATTGAACTTCATCTATATCACCTACTATTTGACCGGCAGTGTGCTACAGAAATCAAGATAATAGAGCAGTTTATAATGCATAATCAGGACACGTACTCATGGTCTAACATACATCTGGGAGTAGTAAAAGTGCCTAAACTTCTTTAGAAGTTTGTGGTTGTACTATGTGGGTATGTCCTAAATAATGTCCTTTCTGAAGAATCTATTTCTAACTCAAGATACTCCAGTGAAGTAAATCGGTTGGTATTCAAAAACGGAGAGACTATGGGAGGGATCAGATGTTTAGGATGGATCCTAGCTTCCTAGAGAATGTTGAAGTTGAGAGGAAATTCGCTATCATCCAGTTTATTCCTCAATAATTATTTAAGCAAAAAGTAATAAATAAATAAAGGTATAAATGTAACAAGTTAAGGGTAGATCAGAACAAGTCTGGGACTCCAAATTTATAATTAAGAGTTAATTCTACCAAAATATAACCTTTAATTGTTTCCCAAGAGCCTTACATCTAAAATTTGCTGATGTTGAATGTATAAGGTCAAGAAAGTCAAAGGCATGAAATTACCTTGTGAGATTAGTCATTAACCAAACATGAACAAGTTTAAGAACTAGCTCTTAATTCCTGGACAAGTCTCTCCCAAGATCATAAGTACAAAACACTTTCAAAATCCTTTGAATTTATTAAATACCCCAGAACTGTTCCTTCTCAATGATCATACTATGCAAGCTTATAGTGATGGCTACAAGGAATAAAAAGTATAAAATAAATAGGAATATGGTTTTTATAGGACATATTTTTTTAACTTAAGTTGTTTTTTCTTAATTTCTTATCACTAAGTGTTCTCTCTTTATATGCCATGTTATTCTTCTCACAATTATTACAGGGTAGGCATTTTTTGTGTTATTGCTCTGTCACTCTTCCTCAATCCAAGAATAGGGAAACTGAATGGTTTTGCTGGGTAGTTATTATATTTGCTAATAGGACTTATGTTTTCATATTTATTCCCCATATTACTGTAGATCTCATTAACTGCTTTGAAAAACACTTTTGAAAAGCATAGTTGACAATTAGAAAAAAATATTATCATATGAGAGGGAATTTTTTGTCATATACTTAACCATGAAGAGAAAGAAGGAGAAGCAAAATCATTTGGTTAATTTCTTACATTGATTTTAAAAATTAAAGAAACAATATTTGTAAATTATATATATTCAATTTCATGAAAAATAGGATTGACTTCATCCAGATGCTCTATTTCTTAATGAGAAACTGTAATGAAGATAAGCCATTAGCAGTTTTAGAAGTCTAGATACAACTCACTAATGCAGATGCATAGAAATATAAACCCCAAAGAAGCAAATTTGGAATGCAAGTCTAGGAAATCAGTAATACCATCTGTATCATCTCCTGAGTCACAAAATAAAGAAGCAAAGAGTAAGCCAGATAATTTTTTGAAGAAGTAAGCTGTACCACATAGGGAAAAGGGAGGGAAAAAATGGTTTTTAAAGATGTTTATAGGATATTTTTAAATGTTTTAAAAATATATTTTTTTATTGATTTCAGAGAAGAATGGAGAGGGAGAGAGAAATAGAAACATCAATGTAGAGAGAGATTCATTGATCAGCTACCCCCAGCCACCCAGGCATGTGCCCTGACCAGGGATAGAACCATGACCTCCTGGCTCATAGGTTGATGTTCAACCACTGAGCCATGCCGTTTGGGTGGATTTTTTAAACATTTAAACAAAACACAATTATCTGTGTGTATATGTGTGTGTGTGTGTGTGTGTGTGTGTGTGTGTGAACCTACATATCTTGCATACTATAAGTTATAAAGTATTTTAAAATCTTAACAAGTGTTTGCTATTTTTAAAATAGTTTTCAATTATAGTTTACATTTAATATTAGAGTTTCTGCAATTTTTAAAGAGGCATACAAATCTATAGTTCTCATTAGCATATAAAGATTTTGAACAATATTTTCTACTCTAAAACAAAGTAAGCCAAAAAAATTTATTAGTACCGTTTTATTGATTATATATATACAGCCTCAATTTCTTATTTATAATATTTACTTTTTTCAGATATTGAGAGAAACGCCTGCTACTTTTAAAATTTTAGAATATACAGAAAAAGAAAAAAAATTCACTTCCAATTTTTATGCCTAATCTTAGACAAACCTTAGCTGCACAAGTTCCTATGATTTCACCTCTCAATATTCTGTTATGGGAAGCAATTCACATTTTATTAAACTTTCTTTGAAAATGTAAGCATAATATTCCATTAAAATAAGTATAATTATTTTGATTATTCCACACTTAATATTTTGAAGGCTATAATGTATATTCTTTTCTCTAACTTAACTTCTGAGCAGGAAGTTACTGTTCTGATGGGTATTGCCATTGAACAAAGGATTAGGTTGAATGGTGCATACACTGATGCTTGTTATTACACACAAATCTTTAAAAACTTACTCAGTTCCCCTAACATATTTGTCATGAGAAAATATTTATGGAACCAAAGAAGGGCCCTAAGATCTGGGCTTCATACAGAGCAGGTAAACATAAGGAGCATACACAGGATATTCTGAGCTAATACTTGGGGGTATTGTTGAACAAATCATAGTTACATATGCACTGTTTATTGAGGCCGTAAAGTGGACCAGACTTCTATGGAAGGCACTTCACATACATTTTTTAAAGAATTAGTCAAACTCTGTAAACTGAAAGAGCTAATGCCTTTCAGTTTTGGAAAGTTTGCAAAACCATGCTCTGACCTATGAGGTGTAGAAATTGAGGGGGGCATAAAGGCTTCTTGTCACCTTTCTCAAGAGTGGGATTCCTTATTACATAAAATACAGTATTATTAGACCAGTGGAGTTTTTATCCCCTCAGTTTAGTTGCATTACACTAATATCCCATAGAATGTCTCTTGTACTTTGAAAAAAGATTGTCTCTCTATCTTTGGTTTCAGAACTATTTGTCTGTTTTTCACCCTTTTTATGTCTTTAAAAGCATAATTGTTGCACGGTGGTAACTCTATAACAGGATCTTCTAGGCAGATGATATTTTAATTTACATAATAAAATATGACTTTTAATTTTTTCCAGTTGTGCAGAAGCAGTTAGAATTGATATGAATTAGCTATTCTTATCAGGGAAAGTATCTTAAAATGTACTCTACTTTGGCAAACATGTTGCTTCATTGTAAGAAGGTCAAATGCTATTAAAGTCAATGGTATTTTATTGATTGATTTGGTGTAGCTATGTAACAACAGATGTTAAAAGAAGAAACACATATAAAAAAAACACTTCCAGATTTATTATTTTCTCAGAAACTGACACCAATTCTGATGGTTTTTCAATGGATTTTTAATCTTTAAAAATGAAAAATTTGTATACTTTAAGTATTTTATCTAACTCAGCATTATTACAGGGAAGGACATAACAGAAAATTGAATGAGCAATGTACTTACAGTGATCGAAAAGATGAGGAAAAGCCTCCCAGAACAAATATATTTGTTCCAATATTAAATCTCTTGTTATATGTGGTATATTTCTTTAGCAAAAAAAAAAAAAAAAAGTCTCCTAGCTTCTGAATAAATTATGTTAAGGATCATTAACATGTTTAAACAGAGTGTTTTTATAAAGCACTTCTGTTTCCACTGGTGACACCCAAATATTCAGAAATTAGAAAATACATCATACTATTAGCTAATATAAATTCAAATAATATATAATTGTAAAATAAAAAATCAATTCATGATGCTAAATCAGGCTTTTTCCTGTGCTAAAAATTATAGCTCTGGTCCTTTATATTGGGGGTTTTCAAAATAAAACATAGACAATTTATATTTGCTTTCTCTGAGATGCCTATGACATCTGGGTTTGAAAACACATCATATAGGAAAAACATTTTGTGAATTAGGTAAGTACTTTAACAGTAAATACAAGTAAAACTATGTAGATGGAATTTTCAGAAGGAAGAGAAAAAGGGGCAGCACATTTTGGATCTTTGCAAATCCTCACATAAAATTATACAAATCACCAACATATTCGCAGTTACATTATATTATTGGTGTTCACTTTACAGCCAAGAAAGCTGAGACACAAAGGAGATAAGTAACCTGCCTACACTTACAAAGGGGACAAGTTTATTAAACGAGTGGGAATTTTAAGCTATAAATTTCTCTGACATACCTGTTCTAATGAATACCTAACTCTGTCTCAATGAGATTTAGTTTTGCAAATGATTACGCTGATTATTTTATCTTAGTTTTCCATGGAAGAAATGGATGGTCTAAATGATTAGACTCAACAGACTTGAATCCTTGAAAATGTATGATGGCTTCACTTCATTTTGCATTTCATGAAAGTCAAGTAGCACTGCATGGAAAGTACCTGCCAATAAGGCAGATCCAAGCATTAATACATAGATATTTTCTGTACTTTAATTTCCCCTGAGCAAACAAATATCAACAGAATGGTCGATGCCTATGGCTCATAAAGAAAACAAGAGGATAAATTCTGTCTTGCCCTCTTTACTTAATTCTAAGAACACCTCTCCTCTCCATTTAAGACAAGCATTTATTTTTCAGCTTTAGCTTAAATACCATTTCCACCACCCTGCTCACATATCCAAATGAAGATCCCTGCTTCATGCTTCGATGACTGACTGATTACTCTCTCCTCCAGACGAGATTGTAAACCATGATTTCCTTGTAGATGGAAGGAAAAATTGTGAGAGATTTTGAAATTTAATGAGTGTCATGACCAGCTCCATCTTCTGAGTTATCTCTGCCTTTGTTTGTCAACAATTAGGCTGATTTACAGCTATAGAAAGAGAAAATAACTTGTAGAATGCTAATGTAACACAAATTATATCCAGTACAATTTGATTATTATCCTGTGAATATTAGCCAGTTTTGTTATTCACTTATAAATTCATTTCAGAAATTATTTCCTTACTCTAAATGTGTGGGATTTAGAAATCTTTTTTGACCTGTTATACTGTCCTACAAGTTTTCATATTAATTAATGAGTTAAAAAATAAAATTATTGATAATTTTATAACTATATATATATATATATATATGCCACTATTTAACATACTGTGATTTTTTTAATTTTTAGAAAAGTGCTGCATCTTATTCTTTGTACTACCCCATTTTCTCTTTTTTTCTTTATTGATTAAGGTATTACATATGTGTTCTTATCCCCCTATTGCCCCCCTATCCCCCCACTCATGCCCTCACTCGCCTGGTGTCTGTATCCATTGGTTAGGCTTATATACAAGTCCTTTGGTTGATCTCTCCCCCTTCCCCCCACCATCCCCTGCCTTCCCTCTGAGGTTTGATGGTCTGATTGATGCTTCTCTTTCTCTCAATCTGTTTTTGTTCATCAGTTTATGTTGTTCATTATATTCCACAAATGAGTGATATCATGTGATATTTCTCTTTCTCTGACTGGCTCATTTCACTTAGCATAATGCTCTTCAGTTCCATCCAGGCTGTTGCAAATGGTAAGAATTCTTTTTTAATAGCAATGTAGTATTCCATTCTGTAGATGTATCACAGTTTTTTAATCCAGTCATCTGCTGATGGGCACTTAGGCTGTTTCCAAATCTTAGCTATGGTGAATTGTGCTGCTATGAACATAGGGGTGCATATATCCTTTCTAATTGGTGTTTCTAGTTTCTTGGGATATATTACTAGAAGTGGGATCACTGGGTCAATTGGGAGTTCCATTTTTAGTTTTTTGAGGAAACTCCATACTGTTCTCCACAGTGGCTGCACCAGTCTGCATTCCCACCAGCAGTGCAGGGTTCCTTTTTCTCCACATCCTCACCAGCACTTGTCATCTGTTGATGATAGCCATTCTGACAGGTGTGAGATGGTACCTCATTGTCGTTTTGATTTGCATCTCTCGGATGATTAGTGACTTTGAGCATGTTTTCATATGTCTCTTGGCCTTCCTTATGTCCTCTTTTGAAAAGTATATATGTAGGTCCATTGCCCCTTTTATGATTGGATTGTTTATCTTCCTTTTGTTAAGTTGTATGAGTTCTGTACTATCCCATTTTCAGAAATAAATCTGGCAAATATCTAGCACAGTAAAAGGATCATGTAGGTACTGAATGAATTAATTATTTCCAGGTCATATCATCCTATACAATAAAAGCCTAATATGCTAAGTTTCCAGTTGATGGGTCAGCCATTGTACCAATCAAATCATAATATGCTAAGGATATGCTAAGGCTGCTCGACCGCTCAATATGACATGCACTGACCACCAAGGGGCAGACGCTCCAACTGGTAGGTTAGCTTGTTGCTGGGTTCTGGCTGATTGGGACTGAGCGAGATGGGCTGGACACACCCTGGAGCCCTTCCGTGGTCCCTCCCTGGCTGGCCAACTTCCAGCGTCCCTCCGGAGCCCCGATTGTGCACCGGTGGGGTCCCTTGGCCTGGTCTGCACCCTCTCGCAATCCAGGACCCCTCAGAGGATGTCAGAGAGCCGGTTTTGGCCCGATCCTGCAGGCCAGGCCTCTAGTTGGGATATATATTGCTGCTGAACTGTGTTCCAGACAGTTTATAGAACTTAAGTTTAAATAGAAATTTAGACCTGAGTCAAAATATACTCCAATAAAAAATACTCATATTCTTAATCAGTGAAAAGGTATCTCAGAGACTTGATTGGTTTTAGACTCTCTAACCAAGGCTAAATGAACTTTTGCAGATCTTGACTAAAAAAGAACTAGGTATCTCAAGATGTTAGTTATGCTGAAGGTAACCAGAAATTTCTGACAAGTCAGACTTATGCCTGAAGAGAAACTGCAGTGATTTTGTTATTCCCCACCTCAATTCACTATCAACAGCATTAATGACCTACCATCTCCAAAAACACATTATTTATGAATAAAAAAAAACAGAACTGTTACTCACTAATCTTTTTTGAGAGCTTGCATTTAATTCTCCAAGTTTTTATTTATTTAGTCTTCCCATACCTCACTTTCTTCTTCATGGATTTATTCTCTATTGTCTATTTATTCTTATCCTACTGCTCTCCCAAGACTTAACTTATTCTAGCTCCTCCCCCTCTTCTTTCAATAACTGGAAATAGTTCAATACTTCATGAACATATAGTTTCAGAATATCAAGATTTATTTAGTAAACCAATATTTACTTTTATGTATTAAACTACATCCTCTACTAAAACAGTAAAGTAAAATGATAAAGCCTGTCCTCATATGATTTTAGTAAAAATAACAATATCAAATAAATACTTAGAACAATAGGATAAATATTATAGGAGTTTAATATGGATATGCCTAGGAACACCTAACCTACGGGTAAGGGACATCAGATAGTAAGTAATATTAAAGTTGAAACAAACAGAAAAAGCTAGAATAGGTTTGGTATGTGGAAAAGATAATTAGAAATAGTTTTAAAATCATGTGAGAAGTTTATCAGAGTGAAACTTTTATCATACTGAAGCAAAATCTAGTGTATAATCCTGGTATAATGGATTTCTTAGTCTTCTCCAAGTAGCTAATTGAGGATCTAGGCTTATTTCATCTTGAAAGCCCACAGTCTTTGTCCTATGGTCTCCATGGTCATCATGAAGGGGCATGGAGGATTTTAGGGCCACACCATGAAGTAGTATGCATCATTTCCACCCAAACTGCATTAGCCAAAATTTAGTCCAATTGGGAAATGTCATGTAAATATATACCTAGAAGGGAAGAAAAATAATAATTAGATGATACAGATCTCTATTTCTGCCACATCAGCTGTTTCCAATTCAAGTATTCCATAAAATAGAGTTTAAGAAGCACAGTGACACAAACATTATTGGTACAGCAACTATCATCTGTTTGCATTCCCTTTTTTTCCATGACAACCTCTGCTACAGAAGCTGAAGAAACCAAATACTCTACTGCAAGGCTCTCCTGAATTTAGGAATGACTGCATGATATAGTCATTCTCACTGGGATGACGGGGCATATTCACTGGAAGGGCAAGACTTCTAGGAAAGATTCTGATTTATTATAAAAAGAAATAGATCTGTCACCCTCACCGATTTGGCTCAGTAGATAGGGAACCAACCCCTAGACTGAAGGGTCATGGGTTCAACTTGGTCAAGAGGATGTTCTTAGGTTGCGTGTTCAATCCCTGGGGGTAGTGCTGGAGGCAACCAACTGATGTCTTTCTCACATCTTATGTTTCTCTCTGTGTGTCTCTCCTCTTCCCCTTTACTCTCTCAATCAATGGAAAATATCCTCAGGTAAATATTAACAAACAAAACAAAAACAACAGTATGTCTATATGCATATCTTTTTTCTTTTTTCTTGAATGGAGTCTAAAAGCCTCTGTTAGGGATGCCAAGAGAGTCATGTCAATCCAGAATCTTGTCCAGATTGAGCCATGGGAAAAAGTGACAGTAGAACCAGATAACAGAAAAGAATGAGTCCCTAATCAGTCAATTTTTTTTGCTACTTAAACATTTCTAAAAGGTATACACAATCTTCAATTGTATGTTTTAGTTGGAAAAAAGACTGGTTAACATAAATTTACTTTGCAATCAATATTCTTCAAATCTAAAAATTTTTATAGTAAACAATTATGTACAGCCCAGCTGGTGTTGCTTAGTGGCTGAGCATCAACCTATGAACCAGGAGGTCATGGTTCTATTCCTGGTCAGGGCACATGCCTCGGTTGTGGGCTGATCCCCAGTATGTGGTGTACAGGAGACAGCCACTCAGTGATTCTCTTATCATTGATGTTTCTCTCTCTCTATTTTTCTCCCTTCCTCTGTCTGAAATCAATAAAAACATTATAAATAAATAAAATAAATAAATCTGTCTATAAAAAACATAAGTCTATATTATCTAAAATATTTTACAAATACTCAAAACCTTGAGTCAAAAGAGTGTGCATAATATTCTTTTAATGTTATTTTTCATTTTATTTTTCTCAATTTATTGAGTTGTAATTGACAAATAAAAATGTATATATTTAAGGTATGGAATCTGATTGTTTGATATTCATATGCAATGAGAAATGATTAGCACAATCAAGTTATTAATATACTAGAGGCCCAGTGCACAAAATGTATGCATAGGTAGGGTCCCTAGGCCTGGCCAGCGATCAGGGCCAGTTGGGGCCTTCCTTTGTTTTGTGCCTCCCTCTGGTGGTCAGCGCATGTCATAACAAGCAGTGAACTCCCAGTCAGTCGAACTCCCAAGGGGACAATGTACATATTAGCCTTTTATTATATAGGATCTATCACCTCACATAGTTACTACTTTTGTATGTACATATATTTTCTTTATCCATTCAGCCTCCATGTCTTGTCTATTATAAATAACTGAGGTCTAATGCATGAAATTCATGCAAGAGCTTGGCCCTAGCCCCTGCCCGCTGCCACCACCCCTCTGCCACCTCTGCCATGGCTCCTAGCTACTGTGGCTTTGTCAGGAAGGAAGGATGTCAGGAAGGACATCAGGAAGGACGTCTGGTCTAATTAGCATATTATGCTTTTATTATTATAGATACTTTGATGAACAAGAGGATTCAGATATCTTTTTTAAGATAGTGATTTTGTTTTCTTTGAATAAACAACCCAAAGTGGAATTACTGGCTCATATGTTAAATTTTCGGTTTTTTGAGGAACATCCATACTTTTTTCCCTGGTGGCATTACCAATACACCTGTACCAATAGAGGTCAAGGATTTCCTTTTCTTGACACTCTTGCCAACACTTTTTCTTTTCTTTTTAATAATAGCAATTCAAACAAGTGTGAGCATGTGGGTTTTATTTGCATTTCTCTGGTTAGTGATGAGCACTTCTCATGTTCTTGTTGGTCATTTGCATATTTTATTTGGAAATATGTCTATTCAGTTTCTTTGCTTCTATTTGCATTGATTTTTTCTGAGTTGTATGTTTTTAATATATTTTAGATATTAATCCCTTATCCTTTGTATGATTTGAAAATATTCCTCACATTCCATAGGTTGCCTTTCCATATAGTTGATGGTTTCCTTTGCTGTGCAGAAGCTTTTAAATTTGATGTGGTCCCATTTGATTATTTTTGTTTATATTGCTGGTGCTTTTGGTGTCATATCCAAAAAAATATTGCTAGTGTAATATCAAGGAACATTTTCCCTATGAATTTTTTCTAGGAGTTTTATGGTTTCAGGTCTAACATTTCAGTGTTTAATTTAATAATGGTTCCTTTCAAAGAGAAAATTTTTCATGGTCAGAATAAAAAATAACTAAGAATGTGATCATATATCATATATTTTAAGAAGATACTATGAAGAATTTTTATTGTACATAAAATTATTTAGTTAAATATATTTAGTTATGGATTTTCTGACATGGGATTTGTTTTTATTCTGTATTTAAGTAAGCCTGATCTCTAGAAAATCCTGTAGGTAAACAAATGCTGTAAGATGAACCATGCCAGAACATTGAAGATAATTTGCATTCATTGACTCCAGAGGTGCTGGACACAGGTTCATTTTTTAAAATGAGCACAATTCAAAATTATGGACTAGACAAATCAATAATTCTTTATACATGGCAGATGAAGTAATTATTTTGGTTAGCTAATTGCCTTTAAGGAAGATATCTTACTAAAGCCTTTAGTGGTACAAATGAAAAATATGTATTTTTCCCACCTGTGAAACCAAAGTCTGAATATCTTATTTTGGATTTTCAATGACATATTTATTCCTCAAATTAAATTTTCTCATTGTTAAAAGTATATTTTTTAACTTTCTAATGTAGAACACAGTTGAATTATGGAAAGGAAAAATAAAATCATTATACTTTGCAGGATATGTGAGAATCCTCTCTAGATGATTATTCATATGTATTTGGAAGAGCCAGAGACACTGACTGCTTCTTTAAACTTTCTGCAAAAGTAAAATTTACATGAACAGGGTTCATTATTTTACCTTTAACAGTTACTTAGGTGACATGCTGACATATTTACTCTTCAATACTTATCCAACTTGCTATATATATACATATCTCAAAGGTGAGGCCAAAGAAAGTATTTCTTGAGGAAACTTTCACAAATGGTCTCCTACCCTAGTATTTAGATGATTAAAACTATTTCTACCACCCTTCCTTTTGGTATCATATTACCAATTAAATTGTGAAAGTGTGTTTGTTACTTCACGATTTCAAACTAGAATGATGCGAAATGTTAAGTGTTTTAGAGACTATAACCTATAAATTTACTTCCCAAATTTCTCTTCTATATGGCCATGTTCAGGAAATGTCACACAAGTGGATGGACACAGGGAGTAGAATCTCAATAAATACCTTTACCGAATTTACTAAGAGATAAACCATTTGATTTCAGAATCTTCTCAACAGATGTAAATGAGAAACCTAGTAAGTTTTTCATTTTATTTATATTGCAAAGGCCATAACTTAATACAATCAAATTTTTTCTCTAGCCCAGTGCACTTCTTTTCCATCTGATTGGCCTATGGCACCCACTGATTGACAAGTAGTCTGCAGTCAGTCCACCTTTAAAAAAGTCAGGTCTTATCACTTTATTTCTGTATATGTTTTCCTTTTATTGCTCTTTCATTTGAAGTGCCCTGGGAGTCTTGGATATCTTATCTCTCCTTTCCCTGGATTTGCTGCAATTCAGTTATAAAATACTCATTTTCTCTCGACATGTTTTTAACTTCTCCCAAAATGAACTATATCAATGCTGTTATTTTTTTTTTCCTGGCACTTTTAGTGATGCGATAAATAAAGTAGCCTTCCTGAAGTAGAAACAGCCTGTTGTCCCTGTTTCCCTTAGAATTCCTTTTAGTCTTGATTATGTGATCAAGCATTTCAGACAAACAAGTTTTGAGTGTGTCACTGATGCATAAATAGTTAATTTAGGAAACTTGGATGGAGACTTGGAAGGGGGCACAAGGTTCAGAATATTAACCCTTTGCACTCGCTTGCTTTTTTCTCAATTCCTTTATTCTAATGCTAACCGTGTCGAGTCACACTCGACATCCGAGTGCAAAAAGTTAATATACTAGAGGGCCAGTGCACAAAATTCGTGTACAGGTAGGGAGGGTCCCTAGCGGCTGCTGGCCAGGGGCCTTCCTTCATTCTGCGCCACCCCCCTAGTGGCCATTGCACGTCATAGCAAGCGATGGAACTCCTGGTCAATTGAACTCCCAAAGGGACACTTTGCATATTTGGCTTTTATATATGTAGATCTCTACCAGTTTGAAGATGGAAAAAAAGTTTGACCTTCAAATAGCCACACTATAATTTCAGTTGCTTCTAAGGATATTTTTTTTCCTCATTTTCTCACAAAAGCAGGAGTTAGCTACAATATTCCTATAATTAACCTCCTTCCTGGTTTAGAAGGAATAAATATTTACAGGTAGGCAGAACCTTAGCCATCATTTGGAAATTTTCAGTGTGTGTTCTGAAGTATCCTTATGTTCCATTGAGAATATTATTGGATCTTCTCAAGAGATGAGGGAGAGACCAAAATTGAGAATTTAAAATCAGAAAGCGTATCACTTTTCTATGAGAGTAATTTCAACTTATCAAATATTAGAGCTCCAATTTTTATGAAGTATCAATTTTAGTGATTAGCACTTAGAAACTCTTATTTTATGTTTCTCAACTTTTATTGTTCAAGCATGATGATAAATGTATTTCCCTAAGTCTAGTTTTATTTATAATGCAAGACATCAGAATCCATTTAATTAATTCCATATTTGTCTCAAAGTCATGAAAAGGCCCTACCCTTTTCCAAACTGTCTGTAGAGCTATACACAATAGAATTCAAAATACCAAACCTTCCGGTCTGTGGAGTCCCTGCACAGCCATCTCTGGTAACTGCTGAAGTCACATGGAGTTACTACCACACCGTGCCTCATTGGATAGAAACTGTGCTGATGTGTCAGTATCCCACAACTGTTGGAGTCTGCAAAGAAAGCTGAGGTCTCTGAGCACTTATGCAGAAAGAAGCACAGTGTTCCCTTCCCAGGTGGGAAAGGAATCTCACTTTTCTAACTACGCTAATCCAGGACTCCGTAGGCAGTGCTTTGACTTTCAGAGATTTTAGTGAAAGAACTAAATCAATACTTTCTACCAATTCTCTCTCCTCAGATTTAATCACATTTGGTTAAGATTAAGGCTAGAAATTATGTGAAATTAACACTGGGCTGTTCAATGATCCCAACTCCCTTCTTACCCATTACACCCTGAGACACAGTTTTGGGGACGTGTGTGCCTAAATTCTATTTTTCCTGGTGATAAGATGTTTCCCAGGAGGTTTCATAGCTCCTCATACAAATAATTCACAGTTGGACGTGGTCCTCAGTGCTTTCAGTGGAACTCCTGTATACATGAATCCTATGGTAAGCAAAGCTAAGTTTCAAGCTGATACAAGAAATTGAGATCCGGACAAGTGAGAATGACTTCTCCAACATCAAATAGCAAGTGACAGAACCAAAAACACAATTTACTGATCCCTAGTTTACAGCAGCCCACTTCTCAGAAACTATTGGTCAGCACCTCCTTAAAACACATTCATCTGATATCATTTGACACCACATTTTATCAAGGTCACTTTGAAAATAAAATCAGTAAGAAATAGACATTAGAAGAAGATTTAATTTCTATTTCCCTAATGTCCTTTTTCAGTTCCAAGATTCCATGCAGGATACCATGTTCATTTAGCTGTCATGACCCCTTAGACTCCTCCTGGCCATGACAGTTTCTCAAACTTACTTTATTTTTTATGACATTGAGAGTTCTTGAGGATACTGGTCAGCTATATTGTAGGATGTCCCTCTAGTGAGACTTGTCCAATGTTTTTCTTCCATTATACTTGGGTTTTTAGTTTTGGAGAGGAAGATCACAGAGATTAAGTGTAATTTTCATATCATATCAAGGGTACATTGTATCAACATGACTTATGACTGTTGATGTTGACCTCAACCTCTCTCTCCCTGAAGTAATATTTGCTATTTTCCCCACTATGAAGATACTTTTTTCTCTCCATTTCTATGCTTTTCTCTTTTGAAATAAATATATATGCATAGCCTGCTCTTTGTGAGTGGGAAGTTACCTTTCCTTTCATTTAGGATGGAGAATCTAAAGAAATTCTTCTGTATGGAAGATTGCTTACTTCTCTCCCATTCTTAATTCACTAAATTATTTATTTATATCAGCATGGACTAGGATACTTATTTTACACTTTGCATTGTAATCCAGTATTACTTTTTTTGTTCTCTAATTATTCCAGCTTTGGCCATTGGAAACTCTGTTAGCTCATGTGCTTTTTGATAAATCACAATAAATGTGTTTGTTTTTCTTTTAGCACTTCCTTACTTTTGGCATAGAAAGATTCTCCAGACTCATTTATGTATTTTCTCCCCTAGTTATAGATTCAACCATTTCTCCAAGGAAATCTAATTTCGTTAATTGGAGAATATTATTCAAAACCAAGATATAGGTCGTACGTAGGTGTGTGCATTGTACTTGAGGTGTCATAATTTTTAGGTTCTCTTACCTCAAGGGGCAAATAAATATATGTTTGCATATTAACTCCTATCTATCTTCTATCTATCTATCTATCTATCTATCTATCTATCTATCTATCATCTAGTTATCAATGTAACCATCTATAATAAGATTAAGGTAAACATGAGTTCTTACTGAAAAATAGTTACTTTTAAATTTCTCCTACCTCCAAATTTTTATTCCTTTCACCTTTCCTAATTTTATTCTATGTCTCTGAATCTTTTTCTTAAAATGAGGCTGGCTCATCTAACAGTATGCTGGAAACTCCCAAAGACCTACCACCAATATCTGCTAATTAAAGCTCTGAAGTAATTGAGACAACTCATTGAAGCCTGAGAGGGATGGGAGGACAGTCTAATGAGTAGCCTCAACATTTAAGACAAATCCAGAAGAGGAAGAACCAATAGTGAGTGTTGTGATTGAAGTCATCAGGGAAATTTTATAGCCAATTAATCTTAATTTACCCAACAATTTGCATTCTTTCAAGATATCATGCCTTTGAATATGCCATTTGCTCTGCTTAGAATTCCACACCAAACTATTAGATCTGATGAACAATTTTTTCACTATGCTGTACTCCCTCTCCCACCACACCACTCCAGTGTAAATGTAATTGTTCCAGTAAAGGTTTTCTCATTGTCTTTCCTCAAATAGATATATGTATTATTAGTCCCCATCTTCGTAGTACGTGACTTCTTATAATAGTTATCTTATTATACTATAACTATGTAATCAAATGCTTTGTCTTATATTAAGTTGTACGTTTTCTAAAGGTGTTTACCTCCAAGTCTAATAGAGTGTCTGGCACATAGTAGACATTTCAAAACCTTTATTAATTGAATAATTAAATATTTAATGTGGAGAAATAGATTTATTTATAGGGATTAAAGGGCAAGTATATAGATTAATTTGAAAATGAAACTTGGAATGAGGTTATATTCATGTTGTTAACTATATACAGTCTCCAGTCCCAAATTATTTACTGCATTTACTTGTCATTGGGTCTGAAATTCAGCATTAGGATTTCTTCCATTCAGTTCTGTATATTTTGTTCAAGGTACCATTTTTTAGCGTGAAAACATATTCATCAGGATAAACTTTCAACTGATAATTAATGTATTGTCTATTTTAATACCTTTGTGTGTATCAAATCATCATATTTCCTGATAGCTTTAATAATAACTACCTAGGAGGAAGAAGAAGTTATTTGGTTCTTAAGAACATTGATATTAACATTAGACTGGTGAAAAATCAGTTTTGTCCTTCATAATTTGTGACTTAGTAATAAATTCTTACCCTTTTCATATCTAAATTTTCTCCTCTATAAAAGGTTTCTAGAATCTCTATCATTAAAAGTTGTGAAGATTAAACAAGAAAAAACAAAGTTATCTCAGTGCCACATATATAGCAAGCATCAAATAAATTTCACCTACTATTATTATTTTCATATTGCCCAGGAATGGACATTTTGATAGAGTTTGGTGTATATGGATTATTTTGTTTTATAAGGGATTGCATGTATTGGAAGATACCAAGTAGGATATCAAAGAGATTTTTAGAATTTTTCTGAAACCCAAGGCATCTATCTATTAGAGAACTGGAAGCAGATTAGAGAATTGGAAGCAGATTAAAGAAAAAGGAAAGATAAGATTGAATGTTAGCATGGGTTAGAGTATATTCATGGTGGATATTTAAAATAAACATTTTGTCTGTTACAATGTATTATGGAGGATTTTTCTAGCATGGAAAATCTGAAAGTTGATTAATGATTCATTCCTTCAACAAATATTTACTATCATTACACTATGTATGGCCCAGACACTAATCTAGGTTTTGAGGATACAGTAGTAAATAGAGAAAGAAATGTCTATGCTCACATTTTTTAATGTATAGACAGACAGCAGCATGGTAATTATCAGAGGGAAAGGGGGGTGGGTAGGGTAGTAGGAAAGGGTAAAGGGGGCATAAATGGTAATGGAAGGAGACTTGATTTGAGGTGGTGAACACAGAATACAATATACAGATGAAGTATTATAGAACTGTACCCTGAAACCTATATGCTTTTATTGACCAATGTCACCTCAATAAATTCAATAAACATTTTTTTAAAATGCTCACATTTAAGTGTTATTGGAGGAAGTGGTATCTCCCTAGGCTAGAAATAGAATTCCAACTACAAATGATTTCTCATGTTACACTGATTGGCAGTAGGTAATGTTTACTCTTCTGAAATATATCAAGATGACTTATAAAATGTGACCACACATTTATTATAAGGTTAACATGTTCCAGGGATAATTCTAACCCCTCTATTAGATCATTAAACTCTCACAACAAATTTATGACGCAGGTGTTATTATTATCTCAATTCTTCCAGCAAAGAAACTGAATCATGGAGAAGGTAATTAACTTTCCTGTTGTTACACATCTAATAAGTGATACACTCAGTATTCACACCCGGAAAGTCAGACACCAGAGCTCTTAACCACCATCCGGTACAGTGAAGTTCCAGACAAATAAGAATGTCCTCTACCAGCCTGCTGCTGTCATCATTCTTCCTTAAAACTCCACAGAGATTCCACAACTGGCACTTTTCCAATACTCTTTCTCCCGGTGTAGTCATTCCCTTTCACATCCATAGGACATGAGTCATACAGGAAAGAAATCTGAACCAAACTGGGCCAAGTTTTTACAGCTTGGATCTCACATGATTTTTTGAATTGAATACAAAAATCAATACACTAGTTAGGCTGGGAGCTATATTATTCCTCTGTGAGTATTAAAATGAGATATTTATATTTGAATTATCCAGAATATTCCTTTAAGTATGGTCTTTTAATATGCCCATCCTAAGCCTAGTATGCAAAGAATAACAAGTAGCATAGCCAAGGTAACATTAATAGGCTAGTGTAACAGCAGTTGGCAATTAAAATATCCTGTTAGAAAGAGGAAAAGAACAGAAAAAAATGATTCAAGAAATTTCCAATAACTATAAAATAAAATTTGTTAAAAAACTTGAATTCTTGATTTCTCTAATGGATTGTCTATTTTAAGCAAGGAAAGAGTGCTAATCTCAAGCCATTTACGTAGGAGCTAAAATCCTTATTTTTAAATATCTGTATCCCTCATTCCTGTTATGTCACAAAATTTTGTGAGTTAATAAAATCACTGAGGTGCAAATTGCATGAGAGCATATTTAATATGATAAGGATATTTTTAAAATCCAGTGAATATCATTAATTTGCTTAATGGAAGTAGTCAAATCACATGATTTAGACCAAAATGTTCAGCTTTGATTTGGTTATTTCCATTGATTTATTATCCACAGATATTATTTATGTTGTTTACACATAATCTTCAGCTGGGACTAAAAAACATGCCAATATATAAAAACTTATAACGCTTGCTTCTTATTTTTTTGCCTTGTATAAAATGAATTTAATCAAATTTTGTCTTCTACAACTGTTTTTGTTTTATTTTACCAGGTTATCTCTCATCTCTCATAAGCCCATTTTAATCTACCTAGAACTTTATAAGCAGAGCATTTTTCTCTTCATCATTTTGGATACTTTAAATATCCTGTTAGAATTTGAGGTTCATTTATGGGCTGTAGAATTGTGATAGTTTCAAGTTTCATCTAAATGCAGAGAAAAGACTTGAGAAGTTATAGCGCCATTTACAGGAATTAAATATAACAGAATTTCTTATTTAGTATTTTTATTGCTATTTCACATTTATAATTACTTTACAATTTTAAAATGTATTTTAAATATTTCTTGTACTAGTATTTCTTGCAGTACTACAATTTATGAAGTACTGTCATTTTCAGTTTTAATCTGTTAAGTACAGGAAAATAAAAACTAACTTTTTTTTATTCTCTTAAACTAAAATGGAGAGTACATCATAATTAAACGCTGGAATAGAGCATCTCCAGAGAAGAAGAATCAAATCCCATTTCCATTACTTACACACTGTGATCCAGAGAAAGGCACTGAACCCCTTTTAAATATTGGCCACTCATCTGTGAACGTGGGGTTAAATATATCTGCTTCACACTGTGGTTGTGAGGAGGCACAGTAATGCAAATAATAGATGGCTTGATGTACAGTAGGATGCTTTCTATGCACGTAAACTAGGTTATATTAAATTATTCTTTCCTTCTTCAAATAGTATCATCTTCATTTATTAAAGAAATTGGTAATTAAATAAACATTTGTGTTTTAAATTATTTAATAAAACCACAGAAGAGAAACACTTTTCCATATTCTTAGAACACCAAGACCTTGCAAGTTTGGGACTCAGATTTTTTTTTAAATATGTTTTATTGATTTTTTACAGAGAGGAAGGGAGAGAGATAGAGAGTTAGAAACAGCAATGAGAGAGAAACATTGATCAGCTGCCTCCTGCACACCTCCTACTGGGAATGTGCCCGCAACCAAGGTACATGCTCTTGTCTGGAATTGAACCTGGGACCTTTCAGGCCGACGCTCTATCCACTGAGCCAAACCGGTTAGGGCAGGACTCAGATTTTAAAGGTCACTTTAGCATGCAGGTAAGTCAGGTTTCAGCCCGCTGTGTTTGCCTATATATATATATATCCTACCTTATAATAGAGAAACATGCAAATTGACCGCACCTCCGCTATGCCCATGATTGGGCCTGCGAGAGGCTGGGGGCGGGACTCCGGGTGGCCTATCCAGCTGTTGAGAAAACCAAGATGGCGGCGCCCAATCCTCTTAGTTCCGGGGGTCCCGGGCGGCGATCGCCACCCGGGGGGGCGTGTCCGGGCCAAGCCAGGCGCTCACGGGGTTCCCAGGCGGCGATGGCCACCCGGGGGGCCGTGTCCGGGCCGAGCCAGGATCTCGCGGGGGTCCCGGGCCGCGATTGCCACCCTGGGGGGGCGTGTCTGGGCGTGTCCAGGATGAGCCAGGCGCTCCCGGGGGTCCCGGGCAGCGATCGCCACCCGGGGGGGGGGGGGGCATGTCCGGGCCGAGCCAGGCGCTCCCAGGGGTCCCGGGCGGCGATCGCCATCCGGGGGGGGCGTGTCCGGGCCGAGCCAGGCGCTCCCGGGGTCCCTGGGAACATTGCAGACATGTGGTTGCTGCGACCCAGACCAGGCCTCTGGCCACAGATTCATACCTTTGCGGAGACCTAGGGCAGGGATCTGCCTCATCTGCAGAGAGACAGAAGTTCTGCAGTGCCCCCAAGATGTGGGTGGGCCCAGCCAGGGATCAAGGGGCATGGAAGGACTCCTGGCAGAGGGGCAAGGACCCTCACCCCTGAGGCGGGGGTTGAGGGGTGGAGCCACCTCAGTGAAGGGGTGCTGCACTGCAGGGTACTGGACTGACTGACGTGATTCAGAGAAGCTTCCAGAGCTAATGGGCCTCACTCAGGCGGCCTTCACACTTCAGAGGCAGTGATTACTGTTCCTGCCTTCACCCAAAAGCAAGCTCACTACACCCTGCCCCATAGCAGAGCATGCCTAGGCAGTGAGTGGGAAGCCTTCCACCTGCTTTGGAGAAGGGGGGGCAGTAAAGAATGGGGGGGAGAGGAAAGAATGTGGAGCATCCGCAATGAAGAGGTGCTTGAGAAAGAGGCTCGGAAGCCTGACTGGAAGGTTTGTTCTGTTTGCTGGGCCGCTGCCCCTTAGGAAGCGCAAAGAGCATGGCTCTGAGGGCTTCCTGTGTGCTCTGAGGGCTTCCTGAGTCAAGTTCCACAGCCAACTGGAATTGGCCTCAGTTTCCTGGTCTGTAAAATGGATGAAGCGTGTCCCAGTGCCTTCACTGAGCTTTGATGGCCAATTGAGATACTATATAAAGAAAATGAGGGAAGAAGTGAGAAAGAAAAGAAGGAAAAAAAACACAAAAGAAAGATTGAAAGGAACCTGTAAACCCATTGTCACTTAAATAGGGAATATAGTCAGTAGTGTTGTAATGATGGTATGATGCCAGGTGGGTACTAGAAATATCGGGGAACACTTTGTAAAGTATATGATTGTCTAACCACTATTCTGTAACTAATATAAAACCTGAAACCAATAGAAAATAATGTTGAATGTAAAGAACTGAAAATTGGAGTGAAATTTTTATAAATTCCAAAGTTTAAATAAAAGCTGTAAAGGAAGGAAGGGGAGAATAAAAAGTGTTTTTCATTTTGCCACTTCATTAAAAAGACAGTTGTCTTTATGTGGTGCTTTTATACTTTTCTAAGTCATTATCTCATTTTAATTTCCAGGCAACTTAAAGACAAGATAAGTATTCCCTCCACTATTCAAAGAAAGTAAATCTTGGTGTCTGGTCCTAATGATTCAATCGTCAAGCCCTTATTGTAAAGCAGGGTTAGTAAAATTTTCTGTGCAGGGTCATATCTATACTAATAAAAGCCTTGGGGGTGATCAGGCCAGCAGGGAAGGGTATTTGGGGGCAATCAGTCCCGCAGAGGAGCAGTTAGGGGTCAATCAGGCCAGCAAGGAAGCAGTTAGGGGGCAATCAGGCAGGTAGGTGAGCAGTTAGGAGCCAGCAGTCCCGGATTGTGAGAAGGATGTCCAACTGCAGGAATCGGGCCTAATCCTGCAGTTGGACATCCCCCGAGGGGTCCCATATTAGAGAGGGTGCAAGCTGGGCTGAGGGACACCCTCCCCAGTGCACGCATTTTGTGCACCGGGCCTCTAGTATATATATATCATGGGGATCTCTGCCTCTGTAGATCTTACCTGGGAGAGGAATGTGATTCACTTGGTACGTTTCAGTTTCAAGGTGTTTTATCACTTGTTGGAAGCATTGAATTAGCTTAAAAGTTGTATATAGCCTTTGGAAGTTTGAAGAAGAGAAAGAGAAAAAACTGAAAATAGATATTAAGGTATTTGAAAAGAAATATCCCATGTCCTTGCAACAACTATGTGGAAGAGGGGTCAGGGTATTGATATCCAAATTCAAAGGGATCTCAGTCAATGAAAGTTATGATCTGGAAATAATACTAATACTTAGTGTGCAAAATATATTAATGAAAAAATGAGGTTGAATTAACAACCAAAATGTATTTGTTTTGTAGAAGTAGTCTGATCTAAGAGGCAAAAGTAACAAAAAGTTGGCCAGAGTCAACATGATGAAATCAAAGTGAAAGGAGATAGCAATGGCCATCATTAACATTGTTTTGTTTATTTAGGATTGTTTTTTTTTTCCTTGCTTTCCTGTGTAACTTCTAGAAATTAAAATACTAAATGAGAAATATTATTTAAGACTAGGCATATGAAACAATCCTTAATAGGATATAATAAAAATAGTAACAATAATAACAGCTAATATTCATTGATTGTTTCAAATGCCAGTATAATGTTTCATTGAATCAATATGCTATGCTCTATCAATTTATTTATTTATCATTTAGGAAAACTGAGATTTGGAGAGGAGAATTAAATTATTTATGATTCCACATAACTATCACACATTGTTCTGATTTACATTTACCTTGAGAATGTGAGTAGGTGAAATGGGTTTAAGATAAAGCTACAAAGGAATGTCATTAAAACAAGATTTTTAAAGTGTAAAACTATTTGAAATTGAAAAGGCAATAGCTTGTCTTCCTCATGAGTTTGTTTATTTCTTTTTTTGTTTTGTAATATATTTTTTATTGATTTCAGGGAGGAAGGAAATGGGAGAGAGAGATAGAAACATCAGTGATGAAAGAGAATCATTGATCAGCTGCCTTCTGCACACCCCCACTGGGGACGGAGCATGGAACCCAGGCATGTGCCCTGACCAGGAATTGAACTGTGACCTCCAGGTTACTAAGTAAACACTCAACCATTGAGCAACATCGGCTGGGCTTAACTGTTACTTTTTGAGGGTAGGTTTCTTAACATGGGCTTCAGGAATGTTGTCTCTGACTTTAAAGTTTATGAAAAATCATGTGTGTGTGTTTGAGTGTGAGAATGTGTCTAGGTATCTGTGTGGGTATTTGGATGTGTAGGTAAACATGAATGTGCTTGGGTTCATTTTTTCAAGGGAGAGAAAACAAATGGTTTTGCTAATATTCAAAACTTCTGTGATAAAAAAAAAGGAAGTTTATAAGCAAGCCATCAATACTAATAAAAGGGTAATATGCTAATTAGACTAGATAAACCAGACATCTTCCGGATGTCCTTTCTGACAAAGCCAGGCCTGGCCTGGGAGAAGCTGCCTGGGTGCCAGAGGGAGGGAAGCCCAGGTCCCAGGTGCCTGCTGCAGGCCAGAGGGAGGGAAGCCTGGGTCCTGGTTGCCTGGGGCTTGTCGGAGGAGGGAAGCCTGGGTCCTGGGTGTGGAGGCCAAGGCAGAGGCGGTTAGGGGTAATCAGGCAGGCAGGCGGGCGATTGATTAGGGGCTATCAGGCAGACAGGCAAGCAGTTAGGGGTGTCAGGCAGGCAGGCAGAGTGGTTAGGGGCTATCAGGCAGGCAGGCAGAGTGGTTAGGGGCAATCAGGCAGGCAGGCGAGAGGTTAGGAGCCAGCGGTCCCAGATTATGAGAGGGATGTCCAACTGCCGGTTTAGGCCTGATCCCTCAAGCCGACAGTCGGACATCCCCTGAGGGGTCCCAGATTGCAAGTGGGTGCAGACCTGGCTGAGGGACCTCCCCTCCCCCCGTGTATGAATTTTGTGCACCTGGCCTCTAATTGGTTTATAGGGAGCAATGTTTTAGATGGTTATAATGTAAACAGGCATATAAAAATTTTAAGAGTTTATTTGAGCCAACATTAATTGGAATTGGGCAGGGCCAAACCAGAAGTAGTTAGAAATACTCCACCTAGGGAAAAGAGTTTTATAAAGGAAAAAAAAAAAATGTAAACAAAGCAAGGACATTATTTGATTGGCTATAGCTTAAGTGTTTGCCTTATTTAGAAAATCCTAGTTGGCTGTATGTGATTGGTTGTCCTTCCATTTTGATTTCTTAACCTTGAGGCATTTATGGGCTTAGATTTTGGTTTGCATATGTGCTGCTAAGGTATTAGAACCCCCTCAGTCTAATTGTCCTTCTTGTTAATTTAACAAGAACGGTGGTTTGAATATAATTTTGCACATTACAACAGCACCTAGAAAGCTCGTAAAAATATTGGCTCCACCAATTTATTTTATGGTTTTAGGTGCAACTTATGCATTGCCACCTTGGAAAAGCTCCCCAGATGATTCTTAATTAGGATAGAAACAACTTATTTAAATGAGATCAAATGGATCATTTCTCTATTGTGTTATAGCGATAACATACTCATCATTTCATTACAATAAGGGAGGCTAACTTTAACTATAGTTTCAATTAACTTTTTCACATCACAGCTTTTCTGTTTTCAAGTATATTTAATTGTAGTTTTCTAGGGTGTTTTCATTTGTCTACGGATGTTGAGAAGCTCTTAGGCTTAACTTTTCTTATTATTTTTGGACCATTGTTTTTAATATAAGTAAGTTTAGGAAATAGACACCCGCATTGTGATTTTAAAGAATAAATCCTTCAGGGAGAAAAATATAAGCTTTTTAAAGTAATTAACTTGACAACGCATTAAGTGATCAGGTTGACAAAGGAATAAGATTTTGCTCATTAATTCAGATTCTGAGAAGAGATTGGCATCAGCGTTGTTCTCCAGGGTATAGAGCATTTTAGTAGAGAAAGCCATACTTAAAGTCAGTGTTAAAATCGATCACTATCTGAAAATCAATCATTAATATGATGCCGGGTCAGTTAAAGGTCCTTTCACACAAAATAAGAGGAAGAAAAAAAAATAACTGTGTGTGTGTGTGTGTCTGTGTGTGTGTGTGTGTGTGTGAGTGTGGTGTGAGTGTTATAGAGAGAGAAAGAGAAAAGACAGAGAGATTTGTATACTTTAACTAAAATAAGTAACAATAACTACTTTGGACCTGTTTAATACAGTGTCTTTGGCTATAATGCCTCTCAATTTCTTCTAAGGCAGGTCCGTTTTGTTTCGTTTTGGTAACATTTTATGGTAACCAGTGAACAAGCTACTATTCATAATTGGAAATAACACAGATAAACTCATTGAAAAAGTGGTGGATTATTAGACTCTTAACAAAAATTTGAAAAATAGTAACAATGTTTTAAAAACCTCAAATGTTAAATTCTTTAAGCAACCATATGAGAAAGATGAAGAACTGGTCCTTAAGGAACTTACTGATCCAGGTTGACATAGCTAGTGTTCCATGACACAGGAAGAGCATCCAGGACTTTCTGACTGGAGAGATAATCATCAACTCCTGTATCTTCTCTCCATTCTTATACATCATGTTTGTACCCCTTCCCGGGTCATCTCCCCTGAATTTGTGATGGTGAGAATGGGGGATTATCATTTCTCAAAGATAATGGTTTCACAGGGGCCTCACTGAGGGCTTGGGCCTGTGAACTACATAGAGGAGCATTTTGTTGATGTGAAAGGCAATGATTCTAAAAGCAGGAGACCTAAGTTTTATATCCAGATGTGCTCTGAAGAGTCCTCGAGTGGAGAATTCATTTACCTTTGTTCACCAAAGTATATTTTAACATGGACTATTTTTGCGCCCCACCCCCTGCCCCAGAGCTAATTTTCTAATATTATAACAAACATAAGTTGGGTACATTTGTTAGAGCTTTTACATGTGTCTCCAAACTTAGGAGACACATAAGGTATGTATGCTTCTTTTTATTATATAATTTATCTGCACAGAAAGAGTCAGGTGAAGCAGACCACTGAAGATAGATAGTATACTGCTGAATACAGATTCCCCATCAGATGAAAGCAGTCTCTCTCTTCCCTTCCCTTCCCTTCCCTTCCCTTCCCTTCCCTTCCCTTCCCTTCCCTTCCCTTCCCTTCCCTTCCCTTCCCTTCTCTTCTCCTCTCCTCTCCTCTCCTCTCCTCTCCTCTCCTCTCCTCTCCTCTCCTCTCCTCTCCTCTCCTCTCCTCTCCTCTCCTCCTCCTCTCCCTTCTTCCCTCCCTTCCCTTCCCCCCTCCCTTCCCTTCCCTTCTTCCCCTCCCCCCTTCCTCTCTCCCTCTCTCTCTCTCTCTCTCTCTCTCTCTCTCTCCCCCCCTCCTCTCTCATATATCTCCACATCTATAATAATAAAAACATAATATGCTAATTAGACCAGATGTCCTTTCGGTCATCCTTTCAGATGACTTTCCGGATAAAACAGCTGCGAGGGCCGAGCCCCTTGCACGCATTTTGTGCATTGGGCCTCTAGTATGTGTATATTTATGCATACATGTTTATGTATGAATATACACTGAGTGGCCAGATTATTTATACACACACACACACACACACACACACACATACATACATACATATATATACTAGAGGCCTAATGCACGAAATTCGTGCACAGGGGGTGTGTCCTTCAGCCCAGCCTGCACCCTCTCTAATATGGGACCCCTCGAGGGATGTCCAACTGCCCGTTTAGGCCCGATCGGGCAGTCGGACATCCCTCTCACAATCCAGGACTGCTGGCTCCCAACTGCTCGCCTGCCTTCCTGATTGCCCCTAACCACTTCTGCCTGCCAGCCTGATCACCCCCTAACCACTCCCCTGCCAGCCTGATTGATGCCTAACTGCTCCCCTGCCAGCCTGTTTTCCCCTAACTGCCCTCCCCTGCAGGCCTGGTCACCCCTAACTGCCCTACCCTGCTGGCCTAGCCCCCCCCAACTGCCCTCCCCTTCAGGCCTGGGTCCCCTCCAACTGCCCTTCCCTGCAGGCCCTGTCGCCCCCAACTTCCCTCCTCTGCTGACCTGGTCACCCCTAACTGCCCTCCCCTTCAGGCTTGATCTCCCCCAACTGCCCTACCTTATAGGCCTGGTCCCTCCCAACTGCCCTCCCCTGCTGGCCATCTTGTGGCAGCCATCTTGTGTCCACATGGGGGCAGGATCTTTGACCACATAGGGGCAGCCATCTTGTGTGTTGGAGTGATGGCCAATTTGCATATTACTCTTTTATTAGATAGGATAGAAGCCTGCTGCACAGGTGGGGGCCAGCTGGTTTGCCCTGAAGGGTGTCCAAGATCAGGGTGGGGGTTCCCTTGGGTCATGGGAAGGCCTGGGCGAGGGGCCTGTGGTGGTTTGCAGGCCAGCCACGCCTTCTGATGACCCAAGCAGATGCCCTGGTATCTGGGATTTATTTATCTTCTATAATTGAAACTTTGTAGCCTTGAGTGGATCCAAGCCTCCTGCTTGCTCCCTGGCCACAGCCATTTTTGTTGGGATTTATTTATCTTCTATAATTGAAACTTTGTTGCCTTGAGTGGAGGCCTGGGCCAGCCAGGGTGTGCAGAAAGCTTGGCTAACTCCATTGCTGGAGAAGCCCAAGCTTCCTGCTCACTCTGAGGCTGCAGCCATCTTGGTTGGGTTAATTTGCATACTTGCTCCTGATTGCATACTTGCTCCTAATTTGCATACTTGCTCCTGATTGGCTGGTGGCATGTGTGTGGCAGAGTGGTGGTTAATTTGCATATTATTCTTTTATTATATAGGATTTTAGAGGCCTGGTGCATGAATTCGTGCATGGGTTGGGTCCGGCCAGCCTGGCCAGGGGGAGGGGACATGGGCAGTTGGCCAGCCTGCCTGCTGGTCGAACTCCTGGTTGAGGGGACAATTTGCATATTAGCCTTTTATTATATAGGATATACACTGAGTAGCCAGATTATTATGTGCTCAGAGATCATAATAATCTGGCCACTCAGTGTATATTCATAGATACAGTACATTCCCCAGAGAGTCATTTGCCAACTAGTGATTTTCTAAGATACATAATGATACCAGATATAAGAAAGTAGGAGGAATTTATCCTCACTTTTTCCCCCCACTAGGTTTTATTTAATATTCTAGATCTCTCTATATTTTCACTATGCTAATTATGATTCTAATCCTCTCACTTCCTTTATACCCCTCTAGAAAACCATTAAGTTTTTAAGAAAAAGCGTGTTGAGTAGTATTCTTTATGAATAAATGAAAGTACTAAATTTTTACATAGACATAGTAACACATAAGAATAAGCCAGAGTGTTATAAACTTATGTGTTGCATTTAAAATATTCTCTGATGTCTAATCTAAGAATGGGAGTTTGTATCGGTATCCATAGAAAAATATTAGAACAGGTGAAACAAGACAAACCTGGGTGAGTTGGAGAAACAACTGAAAAAGCAGATATGTTCAAAAATGCATATTTGGATTTAACTGTTTAAGTATTTACATAAAAAAACTCAACCTGACTGTCCTTTGTTTTATCTTTGGCAGTACCTAGGCTCCCACCTCTGGCACCAGTGTCTCTGTCTTTAAATCAGGCTTGTGTATGCACCTCACATTGTCATCTCAATGAGCATAGTTATGACTTTTAGCTACCTCAGATGAAAATCATATAAGTCCCCTCAGTAGTAACCAGAACACGGGGTGTTTTTCTTTGAGATGTGCAAGAACCATGATTTAAAGGGGGCAAACTAACACATGCATTTATTTGGTGTAAAATTGGCCATCTCTTTTTCATATTCCTTACATGTCAGTTATTTTTTTTTTAAAATGTAAGTCTTTTTTGGTAATATATTTATCTATTTTTAATGGAATGTTAGTTTTCTTGAACATACTAATAACAATTTTAGTCAGTTGTATCTCATTATTTTATTTTATATTCTCTAAATTTGCATACCAAAATTCTCATTATTTTGGTGTAATTTTAAATGTCTTCCAAGGAATTTTTCCACTTGTGTCAATGTTTTTTAGTGGTATTGAATCTAGACGCAATTTAGGTTCTAGTAAAACTATATATTTTTTTTTTGTTTTAAGCACATGTATTTGAATATATATACATATATATTTGTGTGTATATAATATACATATATGTTGCACATATAGATGTGTTGTGTGTATAATATCCTATCTAATAAAAGAGTAATATGCAAATTGACCATCATTCCAACACACAAGATTGCCGCCCCCATGTGGTCAAAGATGGCTGCCCCCATGTGGACACAAGATGACCACCACAAGATGGCCAGCAGGGGAGGGCAGTTGGAAGGGACTAGGCCTGCAAGGGAGGGCAGCTGGGGGTGATCAAGCCTGCAGGGGAAGGAAGTTGGGGGAGACCAGGCCTTCCAGGGGAGGGCAGTTGGGGGGAAACAGGCCATCAGGGGAGGGCAATTGCGGGGGACCAGGCCAGCAGGAGAGGGCAGTTAGGGGCAACCAGGCCTGCAAGGGAGGGCAGTTGTGGAAGACCAGGCCTGCAGGGGAGGGCAGTTGGGAGCAATCAGACCAGGAGGGGAGGGCAGTTAGGGGCAATCAGGCCAGCAGGGGGGCAGTTAGGTGTCAATCAGGCTGGCAGGGGAGTGGTTAGGGGGTGATCAGGCTGGCAGGCAGAAGTGGTTAGGGGCAATCAGGCAGGCAAGTGGTTGAGAGCCAGCAGTCCTGGATTGTGAGAGGGATCCCAGATTGGAGAGGGTGTAGGCTGGGCTGAGGGACACACACCCCCATGCACAAATTTTGTGCACTGGGTTTCTAGTGTACTTATAAATAGGTAAACTTTTATGTTTTGACAATAATTTGATACTGATTAAAGCATGGTATAAATGGGTAACTTTATATATATTAAGCGTCTATGAATAACAAAGAATTTCTTCCCTTATAAAATATAGATATATCTGGGGGAACATTGATAATAATTAATAAAGTCTGTTTTCATTTTAATATGCCATGATAAATATAATGATTAAATAAAAATTAATGTTAGCTTTACCAGATTTCCATGATTAAACAAAAGTAATCAAGAATAGTTAGCATCTATAAGGACAGATATTTGTGGCATCAAGTCTTATAACAAGTAGTATTGATTCCCATAGATGATTCCTGCTGATGCTATTTCATCAATTTAATGCTGGCATATTGTGCCACCTCTCATTAATTCATGGGCCCAAAGGCATTTTGATTCATATTCCTACTTTTTGCCTAGACACACTGTGATAAAAGCTGTCTGATTTTGAAATGTAAATTAGTGAAGAATTAATCAGTTTGGTGAAGGTGTTAAACAATACTCTACTGTCATGGCAATTTCAAGATTTATTCAGCAAGTAGTTTTAAGTTTACTTCTGATGCCAGATTTGGGTGGTGCCATGAGTAATTCAATTTTTAATAGGAAGTCAAATGTGTAATTTAATGTTTTGACAATAAGTCTTGTATCTCAATCTACAGCCTAAAATCTTATTATAAAACTTTATGTACATTTTTGGCCAGCCAAATAACTTGAGTTCCTCCAACACATTCTTTCCTTTCCCCTGGCTTCTGTCTATGTATATATGGAAGCCTGATAGTTTTACCTTGGAGATTTCCATTTTGGGAGATATTTTAAAAGCTTAGCTACTCACTGCAAAGTGAATTTTAGCCATAAACAGCAAACAGCTTGATGCTATTTCTTGGCATACCTTTCTCTATAAAATGTCAAACCACTAAAATGTTCAGAAATGTAGGACACCGAAACGTTTTAAGTAGTGTCATTCTCACCACTTGGCAAATAATTGGGAGCTGTTTCACATGACAGAACTGTCAGAATGGGATTATGATCATAAAGGAAACTTCCAAACTCAAAACTCATATAGTTGTCAATTTTAGGTGATGTCCACCAGATTTGAAAACACTCCACCAAAGCATAAATATACACTAATGTCAACATTAAAAATTTTAATGAAAATTTCTTTTCTTTAATTTTCTCTGTCACTTTCCTATGTTTTTTTCTCTATTTCTCTTCAGTTTTACTACTACTTTTTCACCACTCTCTTTACTAATTGTCTTTTCAAATCATTTGCCTTAATGTAATTAAAACTTCCATAATTCAACTAATTATCAATTCATAGAAATTCTCATGATACCTATTAATATTAAATTTACCCACATTAAGTGGTAATGATACATGTTCTTCATGTCAGACAATTGAATTTTCATTTTGAAAACCCATAATGTTTGTAGCAAGGGAAACAAACATTCAGGTATTATAGAAAGATAATTGGGCCAAGATCTGAAAAGATGAGATAGGCCTTCTTTGGAATTTACACTTCAGAATAAGCTTCCATATATATTCTTTCTGCTTTTCATATTACTATGTTTTTCTTTCTCTATTTCAGAATCTACAAATTCTTTAAGAATTGTCATTGTTTTCATAACAGGCCTAATAGCAGGGAAATTCCCTGGAGAATGACCAAGTTCAGCTGCTTCCAGATTCAGATTATAATTTGTGAGTTGCTAATCATTCAGAAACATTAGCTTTTAGATCTCTGTGGATAAAGAAAAGGGCACATGCACTCTCTAGGTCCTTGCTTTTATTATTGCTGTTTAGGCTAAAAACTAAATTAGACCCTGAACTCTGTGATTATGGTTCCTAGAGTTATTCCAATTTACTCTATTATTTCAATTTATTAGTTATTCCAGTGTAATCTGTTTTATCTCAAACTGCTATTTTGCTCTATTCTCATTTTTTTCTTCTTGCCTGTGAATAAAGAGGGTCTCCCTACAATCCATCTTTTTTTACCTTTCAGTCCTCACTTTTACCCCAGTCAGGTGTCTATGCTTGCCCTTCCTCAGGGTACATTAAGCCTTGAGCTGGACACATCAGATATCTCTTTCTCAGACGAAATATGTGGCTCTAATCTAAAGGTTCCCTTGTTCCCATTTAAGACCAACATCTCTCTGACCTTAGGGTTGTTGCTGGCCTTGTCTCTTGCTTAAATCAACAGACATTGTGTATTTCAAAACACCTAACATTTATTTTTTATTTATCTTTTTAATTTTTTTAGCACCTGCGTAATATGTGCCTTCTAATTACTTGTTCAGTTGTGACTTGCTTCTTGGAATCAGTATGTTGCTTTTGTTGTTGTTATTGTTAATCCTCACCCAAGGATATTTTTCCATTGATTTTTTTTTTTTTTTAGAGAGAGTAGAAGGGACGAGGAGAGAAGGAGAGAGAGAAATGCCAACGTGAGAGAGACACATTGATTGGATGCCCACCTCATGCACCCCGACCTGGGCCTGAGATTGAACCTGCAACGGAGGTATGTGCCCTTGACCGGAATCTAACACTACTGGATAAAAACCAATATAAAATAAGTCTTGAATGCACATAGTATATGTGTTATAGTTTTCTTTTTCTGTGGTTGTTGTTTTGGTTATTCTAGGATGTTGACTTTCCCCATATCTATTAGAATCAGCTTCTCAAATTCTAAAATGGGCTCACTAGCCTACTCTTAGAGAATACAGGCTATATCACAAAATATGTCTATTTTGCCAATGTCAGATTCTAGGAAAGACAACCATATATGATAGGCATATAATAAATATTTGTGTGGTCTATAAATTAATGAAGAAATGACTTTTGCTTCATAGCTATAGCTTAATGACTATAGCTTAATAGAAAAGCAATAAAGTTAGAATCATAACTGAGGGATTTTAGTACAAGAGTTGTTCGTATAAAGATTTTAGAGAATTTGAAAAACATCATTTAATGTTTTTTCCTAATGCATAAATAAGCATCTTTAATCATATCTTCTATAAGGTCTCCTGTTCACGGGTTACAGGTGTACATTTAATGGAGACTCCTCCATGACAACTTAGCACTTTTCTAATATTTTATTTTATTTCTACAAAAGCAAATTTCACACTACATTGTCATGTTTTCTGTATATATTAGCACAATGAAGGCATGATCGGTATCTTATTTTCATCGTTATATTCTGATTGCCAGGCCAGAGTTTGCCTCAAGCACATTTCATAATGGATTCATGATTGAATAGCCAAGCACATTTTTGGTGATTTTTCTTTCGAGTGCTACATCAGGTAGTGCTGATAAAACTACTCAAGATGATGAATATGGCATTCTTGGCAGTTATATTTTCTGTGACCATATAGATTAGACACAAATACTACTCCAGAGACTTGCAGCTTTGCATAGTTACTATATCAAGACTGTCAACTTTCCAAAAGACATACTGACCTTTCTTAATCAGTGCATCATTTGGAATTCGTGGCAATGGAGTTTCTTGACAACTTTTAAGCTTAAAAACCACAGTCTACATGAAAAGATTCCTTTGCGCTGGAAAGCCATGATTTCTGTCTTCTTCATGCTTGTCATTAGTAGTTCTTTGCTGACCCTGCATGTCTTCTTTAACATGTAAGAGTGCCATCATTAGCAGTTTCTGGACTACTGTTGTAAGGATTTATGATGATCTTCATAGCCTGTTGAGTTAGAAAAAAAATTTCCAGAGAACCAGAGCACATTATGATACCAGCTTCCACTTTTAGCATATGTCCCAGGGTAAATTTAATGTGGTGATTGATGGCTGCTTTAAAATTGACATTCCTCCCACTTAAGAATTCAAGTTTTCTTTTAATTAAACATATTCTGTCTACTCAATGAGAAAAGAAAATCATATCCAGAAAAAATAAAAACAAAAGAAAATTGACATAAGTACCTGTAGGTAATTATCTCTTCATAGATTTAATTAGACTATTAGGGTAACTTTATGTGCTGAATGTGATTTAATCGGGTGATGACTATCTACAATTAAAGTTTATTACTTCAAGAGTTAAAATTCTGAAGCATGCAAACAAATCAGTTATTATTTTTCCTAGCTAACCATGTGCTATTAAAATATTTCAGCCATTTTGATAGCTGATTCAAAAAATTATAAATACACTTCAGCCACTTTATGCTTACATATAATTTTTGTTGGCAAAAGTCATAATGGATAGTTACAAAGGAGAAAGTCATTATAGTACCTGTGAGAAAATCATTATATTACCTGGGAACTAATTTATAGGGAATTTTGGTTGGTTGTTTTTTTGTCATATTTATAGACTTATGTGCCAAAATGTCTCAGATATAAATGGAAATGATAAGGTTATGATACTGATACAAAATACTGTTTTGAGAACAAAAGAGTCATAATAAATACTTAGAGATAAGGAGGTATAAAAACAAATACAGTAGCCTACCTGGCTTTCTGCTTTTATGCATGATTTCTTACCAGCTAATCTCCATTTAGCAGGGTTTTAAAATGTAAATCAGATTATATTACTCCCTTGCTCAAAATCTTCCAGTAGATTCTCAACTTGGAATAAAATCCAAGATCCTCTCTAAGGCCAAATAGGCCACATGACATTGCCTCTTATCACTTCAATTTTGTCACTCCACCTCTGTTCTAGCTCATCATCTACATCAGCCACTCTGCTGTCTTTGACCAAGGCAAACATGCTCCCTCACAGGGACCTATAGCTGCACTTTCTCCCTAGAACACTTTTCATCCACGTATTCATTAGGCTTTCTTGAACTTCATCCAGGTCCCAGAGAAATTTCTCTTGCACCTGTATCAAAGTATCCTTCTAGCCATTATGTCTCTTTACTCTCCATTCTTTTTCTGTGTAACCTTTATCATAATCTATTTTATACTTACTAATTCCCTGTCTTCTAATAAAATAAACAAAATGAAGGCAAAGATTTCACTGCTTCATTGTACCCATCACTTTCTCATTTTTAATTTGCCACCTTGATTTTTAGAGCTCATTTTCCAGTATATTGCTAAAAGGAGGGCTTAGGAAGTAATTATTTGATGGCTTTCAACATTTGTTAAAATTGTTGCTAGGTTTTGTGTGCTTTTTTTTTTTTTCTGTCAGTAATTTTGGGTCATTGTGTTTATTTTGCTTTATTTTTACCCATGATGTCAATCTGACATATTTACTAAAATTTGGTAGGAGAGTCCTAAGGCTCTTTTATTAATATTCTCTACATTTTGAGGGAAATAAAATATTATGTAATGTAAATAAACATAAAGTATAGATATATTTAGAGAAAATAAAAATATTTGTTGGTTATTAAATACACATATCATGTTAATCAAAATATTCACTTATATATATACTAGAGGCCCAGTGCACGAAATTCATGCACCAAGGGGGGGTGTCCCTCAGCCCAGCCTGCACCCTCTCCAATCTGGGACCCCTCGAGGAATGTCCCACTGCCCTCTCACAATCCAGGACTGCTGGCTCCCAACTGCTCGCCTGCCTGCCTTCCTGATTGCCCCTAACTGCTTCTGCCTGCCAGCCTGATCACCCCTAACCACTCCCCTGCCAGCCTGATTGATGCCTAACTGCTCCCCTGCCAGCCTATTTGCCCCTAACTGCCCTCCCCTTTAGGCCTGGTCACCCCTAACTGCCCTCCCTTCAGGCCTGGTTCCCCCCAACTGCTCTCCGCTGCAGGCCTGGGTCCCCCACAACTGCCCTTCCCTGCAGGCCCGGTTGCCCCCAACTTCCCTCCTCTGCCAGCCTGGTCACCCCTAACTGCCCTCCCCTACAGGCTTGATTGCCCCCAATTGCCCTCCCTTGCAGGCCTGGTCCCTCCCAACTACCCTCCCCTGCTGGCCTGATCGCCCACAACTGCCCTCCCTTGCAGGCTTGGTTCCTCCCAACTGCCCTCCCCTGCTGGCCATCTTGTGCTGGCCATCTTGTGTCCACATCGGGGCAGGATCTTTGACCACATGGGGGCAGCCATCTTGTGGGTTAGAGTGATGGTCAATTTGCATATTACTAATTTATTAGATAGGATAGAGGCCTGGTGCATGGGTGGGGGCCCACTGGTTTGCCCTGAAGGGTGTCCCAGATCAGGGTGGGGGTTCCCTTGGAGTGTGGGGCAGCCTGAGCGAGGGGCCTGTGGTGGTTTGCAGACTGGCCACACACCCCAGCGACCCAAGCGGAGGCCCTGGTATCTGGGATTTATCTTCTACAATTGAAACTTTGTAGCCTGGAGCGAAGCCAAGCCTCCTGCTTGCTCTGTGGTGACAGCCATTTCTGTTGCTATTTATTTATCTTCTATAATTGAAACTTTGTAGCCTTAAGCAGAGGCCTGGGCTGGCCAGGGTGTGCTGAAAGCTTGACTTCCTCCATCGCCAAGGGCAACCCTAGCCTCCTGCTCTCTCTAGCTCCGTGGCTGCCGCCATTTCTGTTGGGATTTATCTTCTGTAATTGAAACTTTGTAGCCTTGAGTGGAGGCCTCAGCAGGCCAGGGTGTGTGGAAAGCTTGGCTTCCTCCATTGTCAGGGAAACCCAAGCCTCCCTCCTGCTCACTCAGTGGCCACAGCCATCTTGGTTGGGATTAATTTGCATACTTTCTCTTGATTGGCTGGTGGGCATGGCTGGTGGGTATAGCAGAGTGATGGTTAATTTGCATATTACTATTTTATTAGATAGGGTTTTTTTGTCTTAGGTCAGTCAAGTTGCTCAAAAGTAATATAGGGAAAAACCAAAAAATGTGAAGGGCAAAAGATGGCATAATAACTTGAATTAACACACTTGGATAAATTATCAAATAATGTGTTTCAAAGATTTATGAAACTTAATATAAAATTCTTTTAATGAAATTGCAGTTACCATTTAATAAAAAAGTATAATTTTATATGTAATTGGAATTAGAAATGTCATCATTTATTAATTAAGACCATTGATATTGAGAGAGTTGAGGATGTTCTTATTTCATTAAAAATACCCTTATTATTTCTGTCTAGTTTTTTGAATATTTGTTGAAAAAAATGTAGAAAAATTTCAAGTGATGCTCACATTTATTCCCATTCAATGTAATAAATTGCAAATTTATTTCTCTCAGAAAGTAGCAACTTCTATAAGTAGCTTCATACCCATTCTCCCCCCTCCCAAGTATTTAAGGATTAGGGCTGGAAGGTAAATGCCTATGATTTTAAAGTGAGCAAGTGAAAGTGGGCCTATTTTCCCCTATTGCCAGTTGCTAGCCACTCACAGAGTAAATTTATTAAAAATATCGATAAATATAATTATAGGTAGAGGTATATCTATCTATCTATATAATATATATATATATATATATATATATATATATATATATATATATATGAGGCCCGGTGCACGAAATTCGTGCACGGAGGGGGGTTGTTCCTCAGCCCAGCCTGTACCCTCTCCAATCTGGGACCCCTCGAGGGATGTCCGACTGCCCGTTTAGGCCCGATCTCGGATCGGGCCTAAACGGGCAGTCGGACATCCCTCTCACAGTCCAGGACTGCTGGCTCCCAACTGCTTGCCTGCCTGCCTTCCTGATTGTCCCTAACCGCTTCTGACTGCCAGCCTGATCACCCCCTAACCACTCTGCTGCCAGCCTGTTTTCCCCCAACTTCCCTCCTCTGCCGGCCTGGTCACCCCTAACTGCCCTCTCCTGCAGGGCTGATCACCTCCAACTGCCCTCCCTTGCAGGCCGGGTGCCTCCCAACTGCCCTCTCCTGCTGGCCATCTTGTAGTGGCCATCTTGTGTCCACATGAGGGCAGGATCTTTGACCACATGGGGGCAGCCATCTTGTGTGTTGCAGTGATGATCAATCTGTATATTACTCTTTTATTAGATAGGATAGAGGCCTGGTACAGGGGTGGGGGCCAGCTGATTTGCCCTGAAGGGTGTCCCTGATCAGGGTGGGGTTTCTTTGGGGCGTGGGGCAGCCTGAGCGAGGGGCCTGTGGTGGTTTGCAGGCGGGCCACGCCCCCTGGCAACCCAAGCTGAGGCCCTGGTATCTGGAATTTATTTTCCTTCTACAATTGAAACTTTGTAGCCTGTAGCAGAGCAAAGCCTGGGCCTCCCTCCAAGGCCCGTAGCCATTTGTGTTGGGGTTATAATTGAAACTTTGTTGCCTTTAGCGGGTGGGCCCAGCCAGGGTTTGTGGAAAGCTTTGCTTCCCCTGTTGCCGGCGGCAACCCTGGCCCGATCTCTCAAGCTTCATTCTGCCGCCATTTGTTTGAATTTGTTTACCTTCTATAATTGAAACTTTGTAGCTTGAGTGGAAGCTTAGGCCTGCAATGGCTGGCAGAAAGCTTGGCTTCCTCTGTTACCTAGGAAACCTTGCTCTCTGTGGCTGTAGCCATCTTGGTTTGGGTTAATTTGCATACTCGCTCTGATTGGATGGTGGGCGTGGCTTGTGGGTGTGGTTTGTGGGTATGTCGGGGGTATGGTCAATTTGCATATTTGTCTATTATAAGATAGGATATATATCTCCAATTTGAGCTTCTACATCTCAGGGGGGTCCAATCATAAAACCTGATAAGCATATTTTCCAAGTAATAAGATATGTAAAGGAAATGAAGATAGTAGTTAGGTGTCCCTTGGAAGCAATGGCCAAAAGTAAGCTTCCAGTGTGGTCTCCTGGAGTTTGAAGTGAAAGAACAGGAAACAATTGGACATATATGAGATAGGACAACTGGTGAATAAATTTTTAAATCTTCACAATGTTTGGAAGAGAGGCTACTCTAAGAATAAGGAAGACAACATTGAATTAGTAGAATTAGAAATGCATTAAGTTTGCTTTTCAAAGATTTTATGAGTCTAGAATGGCTTTGCCTTAATAACCACTGTAGTTGTATAAGGTTGTAGTTCTTCTAGCACTGCCATGGGCTTTTTGCCATAAAAGTCTCAAAATCTGTCAAGGTATCCACTTTAGTATTTGGGGTAGTTTCTGATATGAATATGATAGCAAGAGCAAGAAGCTCCACTTTGTAAGGAGGATCTCTTAGAAAAATATACTTGGCAGCTCAACACCCTAATCCGTGGTTGGCAAACTGCAGCTCGCGAGCCACATGCGGCTCTTTGGCCCCTTGAGTGTGGCTCTTCCACAAAATACCACGGTCTGGGTGAGTCTATTTTGAAGAAGTGGCGTTAGAAGAAGTTTAAGTTTTAAAAATTTGGCTCTCAAAAGAAATTTCAATTGTTGTACTGTTGATATTTGGCTCTGTTGACTAATGAGTTTGCTGACCACTGCCCTAATCCAACCAAGTAACTATAAAGTCTATTCTTGCCAGTTGTCAAGAATAAATTAGTGAGTAAACACCATTCTAAGTGTGTTATTTGATGAATCACTTGTAGAAATATTCTTTGGAATTCTAAGTCTTAGCAAAGTCCTTAATCCATGTTGAAAATACAAATAACAATAAAAGAGTTCCAGTGTTTTATCCTAGAAGTAAAAATATTTGAGGATTCTTTTTATACATATATTCAAATTTTATTGTTTTTTTGCAATCATATTTTTTATGATTTATAGCAATTATTTCCTGACAGCATTATAATCAGAGGTGGTGATACTTAACTCAATTGTAGTGTACTTTTTATAGCCTGCAAGGTGTACCTAAGCATTCATTGTGAAAGATGAGCAGAGAGAGGATCAACCTGGCAAAAGACTGAAAAAACACATATACATAAATATATTTTTATCTTAGCTTAAATGGAATAAAGCACACTTGCAAAGAATAAATTGTCATTCGTCCCTTGACACAAAGAATCTAAATGAATATGTTTCCTTCTTTTCTAAGATAAAACACTAGTTTGAGTTACCTAATCCTTTAATCCGGATTTAAACCCTTTAATCCTGCCAAGTATAGCCCCAAATGGGAGTTAAGGAAGGTATTTCAAATGCATTCATAATTGTACCAATAAAAATATACTCTTTTTTCCAGTCCGATCCTGTCCTCAAATGCTTCTTAGAGCTTTGTCTGTTTTAGATAAACAAACAAACAAACATAAGAAACAAGCAAGCAGCTTCAGAGTCAGCAGATAGCAACTGAAAGAACTGAGAGAGTAATTTTTTTTGTCACAATATTGAATGTATAACCCAAAGTATTGTGGTTTTATACTTTTTATTTACAGATGTGTTTAGAACTTCCACGGTATGTGTTGTTGGGAAAAATAGTTTATTATAGCTACTGATGATAATAATAATATAATAATAATAATAATCCTACATAATAATAGACAAATATGCAAATTGACCATACCTTCGCTATGCCCATGATTGGCCAGGAAGCACGGGGTGGGGGCGGGACTCGGGGTAGCCGGGGTGGCTGATTGGGCCGGCAGGACGCTGAGCTGGCAGCGCGAGCTCAGCGTCTGTGCCATGGCTGTGCTGTGGCACAGAAGGGGCCTCTGGGGCAGCGAGCTCACGTCCCGCTGCAGACCATCAAAAGCGGGGGAGCTGGGTGCCTGTCCGCTCCAGCACCAGGCCTTTCAGAAGCCTCCCCCCGCGCCGGAGGCTTCTGAAAGGCCTGGTGCACCAGGGGACAGGCATCCATCTCCCCCGCGATCGAAAGTGAAAGCGGGGGAGCTGGGTGCCTGTCCGCTCCGGCACCAGGATGGCAGGTTAGGCCTAGGGGACCCTACATGTGCATGATTTAATCATGCACTGGGCCTCTAGTAATAATAATAATTATTATTATTAAGATTACGAAATGGGGCTGTAACATTTGAATGGTGCCAAGGACATACTGATTAGAAAATATCTTACTGGACAATAGAATTAACTCCAAACATATAACTAGTCTGAAAAGTGCATCATAACTTCTTTGAATTTTATGATTCATATTTTTATAAATTTTGGTTTTATCTTTTACAAATAGGTATCATAAGTACATAGTTTTCTGCTTTATGGAGGAAGTATGTTTCTTGTATGTGAGTAGAGGAAAATGCATTATTAAATTGTGATTACCTAGAAGAAGCTTTATAAATATCTGTTGAGTGATTAAGGACTTCATCTTGATCACAGTAAATCACAGGGCTAGTGGAGTTCTTCATATGATTCTATGTGATTTTTCTTTTTTAGCAAGAGCGTTCACCTTCACTTTGATTTTTTGAGTCATCCTGGAGTTGCATTTTTTATTGAGCAGCATTTGTTTTCCACCCATCTAAAAGGTGTGTAGTTTAGGAAATATATCTGAAAAATGCAGCATATACAATTACCTAAATATTTATTTCAGTCAAGCCTTCTAATACCCAGCATATTTATAGAACGTACTTAGTCCTAGTATTATTACGTAATAAGAATTAAGTGATAATAATGTATTCAAAAGTACTTATTGTAGGCTTGATAAGTGTCATTCATTGGTTCTCTCTTTAGGAAGAGATTCCAACTAATGAGTCACACTCCCAAAACATTCAAAGTACACCAAGACAATAACAACAAAAACACACCAAGACATATCATTTTCAAACTGCTAATATACAAAGACTAAGAGAAAACCTTGAAAGAAGCCAGGGGTTATACATTAGAAACAAAGGAACAGAGGATTTGTCATAAATCATGTAAGAAGAGAGTGGAGTAAAGCATTTAAAGTGTTGAGGAAAACAACAATAGCCTATTAACTTCAAATTCTACATCAATCAAAATTATTCTTTAAATAGAAAAGGAGACACAAAGACTTTCTCCACAAGCAAAACTGAGGGAATTTACCACCAGTAGACCTTCCTGTCATAAATAATAATAATAATAATAATAATAATAATAATAATAATAAATATTTAAGTCATAAAGAAAATAACATAGGCTAGAGACTTGAATCTACAGAAAGAATGTTGAGTGTTGGAAAATGAATGGAAGTAAAATATTTTTTTCTGTTTCTTAGTGGCCTAAAAGATAACTATTTCAATATAGATTCAACACAATAAATACACACACAAAAATTCAGTAAGTTACTTCAAAGATAATAACAAAATGACTTTAAAATTTACTATATAGAAAGGCAAAAGACCCAGAATAGCTCACACAATAATAAGAACAAGTTAGAGGCATCGCACTACCCAATTTCAGGTTTTATTATAAATCTACAGTAATCAACAGTGCAGTTATTGGTTACAATGTAAAGACACAGATCAATGAAACAGAACAGAAAGTCCAGAAGTGACCCACATAAACATAGTCAATTATTTTTTGACAATGGTCTGGAGGCAATTCCAAGAAGAAAGGATTGTCTTTTCAGCAAATTGTGCTGGTACAATTGGACATCCTTACACATAACACACACACACACACACACACACACACACACACACACACACTCATTACTATACACATACACAAATAGACCTAGACATAGACTTTACATATTCTTCCCAAATAACTCAAAATTCATTACTCATCTAAATGTAAACACAAAACTATTCATTTTCTAAGGGAAAAGGAGAAAAATCTATAAGACGTTTGATTTAGTGATGAATTTTTAGAATCAATACCCAAAGAAAAAAATGAAGAAAAAAATGAGCTTTATTAAAATAAAATAAACTTCTGCTCTGAGAAAGTTATTGGTAAGAGAATCCAAAAGTCAGTAGAGACTGGGTGAAAATATTTTCAAAACCTACATCTGATAAAGAGTTTGTATTTGAAATACACACACACACACACACACACACACACACACACACATGTGCACACACCTTCTTAAAACATAATAACAAAAAACAAACCTTTAAAAATGGGGGAAAGATCTGAGCAGACACCTTACCAAAGAAAATATACAGACAACAAACAAGCCTATGAAAATAAGTTTGGCATCATTTCACATTAGGAAAATGCAAATTAAAACACCAAGATAACACAGCATGCCTAATAGAATTGGGGGTGGGGGGGAAATCCACCATGCTGGTGAAGACGCAGAGCATTAGAACCATTTGTTCAGGGCTGATGGGAAGCCACAATGGTGCAGCCACTTTTTAATACAGTTTGGCAGTTTCATCCAAAGCATATCATAATCCTACTTTATAATACAGGGATTATACTTCTGGGTGTTTGCCCAACTAATTTGAAAATATTTCTTTACAAAAGTCTGCACATGAATATTTATAGCAGCTTTATTCATAAATTCTAAAATTAGGAACAATGAAGTTACTCATTAATAACTGACTGGATAAGCAAACTGTGGTATATCCATACAGTGAAAAGCTATAAACAATAAAAAGGAATACACTAGAGCAAAGATAGAGATGATTATTAAGTGTAATATCACCAAGTAAAAATAACTAGTCTGAAAAGGCTGCATGCCTTATGCTTGCAATGTATGACCTCCTGGTAACGGATAACTATAAGAGACCATAAATAGATTGATGGTTGCCAAGGCTTTGGAAAACAAGGGGTTGAGGAGTTGAAGATTAGGGGATGAGTTCGGGTGATGAAGTTACTTTGTGTAATAAGTACCATTGAACACATAACACCTTTGATGGCATTACTACTACCCTTGCTCCTTTTCAATCTTCCTCACCAGTTGTCCTCCCTAAACTCAAACTTCAAATGTAAATTTCCTGAAACATCCTATTGTACTTTAAAATGTTCTCAACTCTTCCTTGGAAACCTCATCCACTTGTATATTTTCAGTCATTACTTAAATGCAGATAACTTCCAAATACGTATCTTGGGTCCAGTTCTTTCTTTTAACATTCAGAACCATGGGTATTCTGCATTTTCAGATATTTCATTAGTATTTTCCAAATAAAAGGTCTCAAATCCACATATTTAAAAACTGACCTAGTAATTGCCCCTTGCTTCCCCAAATTCTCTTAAGTCTGGTTTCCTTTTCTTTCTTCTTGTTTTTTTTTTTTAATATATTTTTATTGATTTTTTTACAGAGAGGAAGGGGAGGGATAGAGAGTCAGAAACATCGATGAGAGAGAAACATCGATCAGCTGCCTCTTGCACACCCCCTACTGGGATGTGCCCGCAACCAAGGTACATGCCCTTGACTGGAATCGAACCTGGGACCCTTGAGTCCGCAGACCGACGCTCTATCCACTGAGCCAAACCGGTTTCGACTGGTTTCCTTTTCTTAGTTAAGGACACCAGCACCTACCACCAGGTTGCCTCATCAGAAACTTATCATTCAAACCGAACATCAGTGTCTCAATTACTTCCTTTATTCTATCACCCAGATCAATCAGGTATCCCTTCTAATATATATCCTGTTGATCTCCTGCTCTCTATTTCTGCTTTGTGAGGTATAACATACATTTTTTGCTTAGAGTAGTTGAGCAGTATTTGCTTAACTGGTATGTGTCTCCAACTAAGCTGACCAAGAGGTCTCTTCAAACACAAACCGGATCACAACATCATCTTATTTAAAAACAAACAAACAAAAAAAAAAAAAGCACAGATTCCAATATGCCAATATTTTCCAAATATTTTAGAATAATAGTCAACTAGTTTATCCACCTGTACTTTTGTCATTCATGTCTTAACTCATACCACTTGATCCCTCAACATTTGATATAGCCATAAACAATGACTTGCAGATTATGCATTTGAGTGAGAACATTTAACACCAGCATGGCTGTTAACATTATTTGTGATACACTGCCCAAACTCAACACACAATATGTACCCAAATAACTCCAATTCATCCTTAAAGACTAAACATTTATTCTCAGAAGGGTCTCCATTGATCCTCAACTCTTACATCCTAGTCCTTCTACCTTATGAACAATAATTCTCCACATATTTGTTTGATAAAAATAATAATACAATCATTAAACACAACTTTAATAACAAAGCATTAACATGGCATGTATGGCATCGCATCACATTTTCCACTTTTTAAGTCAAAATAACTACACAACCAAAAGTTAACCCAGGATTTATCCTATCTAACAAAAGAGTAATATGCAAATTAACCATATCTCTGCTACACCCACAAGCCATGGCCACTAGCAAATCAGGAGCGAGTATGCAAATTAACCCAACCAAGATGGCTGTGGCCACGGAGAGAGCAGGAGGCTTGAGTTGCCCCCGGCGGTGGAGGAAGCCAACCTTTCCACCTGCCCTGGCCTGCTTTGGCCTCCGCTCAAGGCTACAAAGTTTCAATTATGGAAGATAAATAAATCCCAGATACCAGGGTCTCTGCTTGGGTCACTGGGGGGTGTGGCCGGCCTACAAACCTCCACAGGCCCCTCACCCAGGCTACCCCATTCCCCAAGGGAACCTCCACCCTGATCTGGGACACCCTTAAGGGCAAACCAGCCGGCTCCCACCTGTGCACCAGGCCTCTACTATCTAATAAAAGAATAATATGCAAATTGACCATCACTCCAACACACAAGATGACTGCCCCCATGTGGACACAAGATGGCCACCACAAGATGGCCAGCAGGGGAGGACTGTTGAGAGGGACCAGGTCTTCAAGGGAGGGCAGTTGGGGGTGATCAAGCTTGCAGGGGAGGGCAGTTAGGGGTGACCAGGCCAGCAGGGGAGGTCAGTTAGGGGTGACCAGGCCTGCAGGGGAGGGCAGTTAGGGGCAAACAGGCTGGCAGCGGAGTAGTTAGGCATCAATCAGGTTGGCAGGGGAGTGGTTAGGGGGTGATCAGGCTGGCAGGCTGAAGTGGTTAGGGGTGATTAGGCTGGCAGGCTGAAGTGGTTAGGGGCAATCAGGAAGGCAGGCAGGCGAGCAGTTGGGGGCCAGCAGTCCTGGATTGTGAGAGGGATGTCCAACTGCCCGTTTAGGCCTGATCCAGGTAGGATCAGGCCTAAACGGGCAGTTGGACATCCCTCGAGGGGTCCCAGATTGGAGAGGGTGCAGGCTGGGCTAAGGGACACCCACTCCCTGTGCACGAATTTTGTGCACCAGGCCTCTAGTCTCTATATATAAAAGGCTAAGTGACCGTGCAACCAACTGACCAGCCAGTAGGTATGACGATCACTGACCAACTGGGGGCAGACGCTCGACACAGGAGCTGCCGAGCTGCTATGACTTGGCAGCGGCGGTTCTTGGGTGACGCACCCCAGAACCAGAGAGGAGCCAGAGCTGCCCCAGGTGCAGCTGGCCAGGGAGGAACCACAGGCGGTTGGCTCCAGGGCATGTCCAGCCCATCTTGCCAGTCCCACCCAGCCAGCCATGTTCTAATTAATTTCCTTTCAATGTGCACGAATTTGTGCACCAAGGCACTAGTTAGAAATAAAACAAATAAATGACATGAAAATATAGTGACATATTTCATTGTTGATGTATGTTTTCAAGTGTATAATCCTAATTTGTTACACTCTAAGGGGCTTAACTACATCTTCAAAGCTTTGTCAAGGACCAAGAAATAACATTTCTCCTGGTGTTTTCAGATGTATGATATTTTTCCTAGTTTCTTGATTTTGCCTTTTTAAATTACAGTTTCATTTGAAATTATATGCATTTACTAGTATAAAAAAAGTCAAAAAGCTCCAGTTCATTAATTTTCTCTGGATTTTGACTCTTCCTTAGAGATTTAAAAATACTCTACTGGAGAGATATTTATGACTAAAAAAAATAGTACACTGCCAGTTTATATGAGAAATAAAATCTTTGGTTTCACACCAGTCGAAAGAAGTCCTTCAGGCAAGATGACTCTGAAGGAGGAGTATGAGTAATGGATAGAGGAGATAACTGCATCGGCTGTAGGTTCTAAAATATGATTTTTGGCACAACTATTGAATCTGTTAGTAACTGTAGTTATGGCTATGAACATACAGTATTTATAAAAGATGTATCACTACACAATGATAGATAAATGAAATTTCCCTAACTATGACAAAATAGTTATTGTTTCTTTTGAAATACTATGAGCAGCCTCCTTCCCCAAATATATTGCTTTTGCCCCCAGTTAATTATGAGTAATAATGAGGAATACCTCATTATTGCCTTGGAAGCCTTAGACCTGTAAGTTTCAATACAAAGAAATCATAGTATTTTAGCTTTTACCTGGTACATCTTACTGGCACCATGCTAATCCATTTGTACATAAGCATTTATTTTCTTTTATCACTTACCTTGGAATGATGTTTTACTATGGATAGTTGGAAAGTAGATGCAAGGCAAAGGCTTATAGACCATGTACTAGTTTACAGTGAAGTGCAATTTCAGAGGGCAGAAATGAAGGCAAGGGGTATTGACACAGGAGGAAGAAAAGTCACTTCAAGCATCAATTACTGGTATCAAATGTGACTGGTTGTTCATTCTTACATGAGAATTTTCAGAAAGGCCAGAGACACAACTTTTTCTTTGGACCATCTTTGTAGTTTAGGCAAGAACTCACACAGAGTTGAGCATAGTAGCCATGTGCCCAGATGTAGGAAGTGATGGAGGAGAAAGTACTCAGTGTCTTGGAGACGAGATGCGGAGATGAACTGATGCAGCACTGAAAGGTATCTGATACAAAGTACCTGTTATCCAGATTCCTGTTTCACTAAGACCCGTATTCTGCTCCTCCTTTTTAATTATTGCTTTCAGATTAGTTGCTCACTACTTACATACCCTATGGCTGTTTTCAAAATTATAAAATATAACACGGCTAATGTGATTATCTTAGTTTTCTCAATGGATGATGTGGTATGTTCCTGACGGATTGGGTATCAGGATTGCTTCTGATTATAGAAATAGCTAAAATTATTACAAATGCTACACCACAATTCAATCACATCATTCAAGGATTAGCTTTTCTCATTCATAAAGTTTTGGAAGAAGTGGGGAGATTGTCAATTGTTTCCCTCTGTCACTCAGTCCATCAATTAAAGATGAGTTCCATTAATCCATCCATTAGAAACATCCCTGAGGGGTGGCCTGCTACTTTGCATGTTAGGGAGTCTTTAGTTTGTAAAAGATCTCAAGACTAAAGTGTAAAAAAAAAAAAAAACATATAAAAAAGAAGAATGGAGCATCCTCATTTCAACCTTAAGAGGATTACATGGAAGCTTAAAAGTTGGCAGTTAATATTAAAGAATTCACTAGTGCCCCATACTCAGGTCAGATGTGTGACTATTTCTGCTCTCAGAGTTTGAGATTAGATGAACATGGCACAAAGTCTGACCTATTTATCATGTGCTCAGTACAAACTGAAAAGCAGGAGATCATTAAAAGTATATTAAACCATGGCTGGTGTGGCTCAGTTGGCTGAGAGTCATCCCATGAACCAAGAGGTCACCTGTCTGATTCCTGGTCAGGGCACATACCTGGTTCCAGGCTTGATACTCAGTAGGGAGAATGCAGGAGGAAGTCAATTGATGTTTCTCTCTCTCAAATCAACAAAAACATATATTTTTAAAATGTATATTGAAACTTTCTATGTAGAGTACATGAGAAAGGTAGATATTTGGCTCCTGAGGTCTTATCTTTGGAAATGTGTGGGCACATTTCTTTGAAAATAATATCTGTTTTATCTTTTCGGGTGTTGTATCCTCTACTCTACCTTCACTCATGTCACTTATTTCCAGTTGTCTCTGTCACAGTTTACAAATTATTTTGTCAATCTTTCTCTTGAGCTCAGCTGAATTTTAAGATCAATGAACTTACTTGCCAATTTGACAGGGCTATTAGTTGTTCTAGCAATTAATTAAGCCTTGCAAATTATTTTAACCCAGGACTAGCAGTCTCTACACCACTTAATTGTCACTCAATCACAAGTTAAATTTGCCTGAAATTAACATTGTGTTCCACAAGGAAGACAATTTCAACCAGTCTGTCCAGTTGCTAATTTTCTGAACATTTCCTTAGGCATTGCTTTGGAAAAAAAATTAAACCTTCTACATAGGAATTTTAGTTTTCTGAAAGCATTTGAAAGTGCTCTTTTCTCCATCAAAGCCTAATATTAGGTCAAGCAAAAAGTGTTTATGAGGAAGCTTTTTTTTTCTGCCTTTGTGATATTTAGCACTAAATTAGGGAAGATAAATCAACGGGAGAACAGTATAGGAGGAAAGGGTAAAAATTGCAAACATACACACTCACATTTTCATGCATCTGGTTCATTGACTTTGTCTTATGATATGATAGCCAAGAAAGAGAACCTGGTCATGTGAACAACTTCTCAGTGGATCTTCACACTGAAATCACTCATCATGGCAAGCTGCCTTGGAAACTAATAGTCTAAGCACCTGTAAAAATATATTGATATCTCCTCATTACTAGCAGGCATTCTTCACTGGGATGTCTCTAGCAGATTGTGATTGTATGGCAAAATAGAAGTATCAGGGGTTTTCCAAATTACTATTTGTGCCCAGATTTTTAGTTCAAGCTGCATAAATGCATGCAATAGGCGATCTGTCTTTGAGCTAGCTATTTAAAAATGACATGTTTCCATTTCTAAGCACAGAAATGTACATGTTAATCCATTCCCAGCAAGAGAGCTACTTCTTTATTCTTTGCTCTGTCAGGAGAGAGGGAGAGAGGGGAATTATGTTCTAGAGAAAATCATCTTCCTTATAGAATTGGAGACTAACTTTCCAGAGGCCCGGAGCTGGTGAAGGGAATCTATTTAATGAGTGCCTAATATATTTCTGTCACTGTACTGGCTGCTTTATGTACATAGTCTAATCTTCAGAGCAACTTCTAATCTTCAGAGCAACCACTATTACCTTTTATTTTTTTCGATGAGAAATCTGAGGCTTGGGCTAGTTATGCAATTCAACAAGGTCTTAGAATCCATAAGTGGAGTTATCTCTTCACCAGTTTTGCCCCTTCCAAATCATTTGCCAAACTCCTAATCAGGCTGTATGATCCTATTCCCTATTATTCCCTATTTCCTAAATCATAAAGTGCAAAGTAAGATCCCTTCTCTATCTTACTTTTCCAGCATCATCCATCAACTTTGTGCTAAGTTGCATCAATAGTTAATCACTGTGGTTTCCAGAAAAGAACTCTGATCCTGCTCATTCCAAACTTTGGCTTATTCTTTACTTCATACCTGAGAAATCTGATGCTTGACTCTCTGATTCCCTCCTTCCAACCCAATATACTTACTTATGTCTCCTAATTCCTCACATCCTCCAAAATTCAGATCAGGTTGTACCTGTTTTTGTTGGGTTTTTTTTTGTTGTCAGTTTGTTTGTTTTTGAGACTTTCCAGGCCCTGGCCTTGCTTCAGTTTCTTTCCCAATTGTTTCCTTAGTCACTTTTGCTTGTATTTCTTTCTGTTGATGTGTCTGCCACACAGGGATGCTGGGTCTTTGAAATAGAATCCTGAGTTATAACTCTAGAATCAGTACTTCATAGGCACTCAGTAAAATCTGATGAAAGGGATGGATGAATTGGGTCAGGCTGAAGTGGGTGTCAAAGTAAAGCTAACGCAATAATGCTTGGTGTAAAAGAAAAATACTTTTCCATCTAGGAAAAATCATCTTCGAGTAAAATATATCCCTGAAAAGAAGTGAGCAGGTGAAAAATCTATTAAACCTTGATTTTAGGAGAAACTTTGAGGAAAGGGAAGGTATCGGACTTATTCTAGACTAGTGGCCCGGTGCACGAAATTCGTGCACATTAAAAGGGGATTAATTAGAGGAAATAATTTAATATTGCTATTTGCTCTTTCTCTATAATAGAAGTGTCAGAGATGAAAGAAAATTAGTAAAATGTATATGAAAACCTTCCTCCTGTCAGAGTCAGGGGCGCACCACGGGACCCAGAGTCAAGTCCCTGCCCACACACATGCACCTCAAAATCGAGTGAGATCCAAACCCAGCCATCCACCCCCCCATTGGGCTAGATCCAAACCCAGCTATTCCCACTCTTGTCAAGCCCTGCCGGGCAGGGGGCATAGCCTCAGGTCCCCTGGCCCGGCGCCAGGACGGGGGGCATGGCCTGAGGTCCCTCAGCCCAGACCAGGGCCGGGGGCGTGCCTTGAGGTCCCCCGTCAAGCCCTGCCAGGCGGGGGTGCACAGCCTCAGGTTCTCCCGGCCTGGAACTGGGAGGGGGGCAGAGCCTCAGGTCCCCTGTCAAGTCCCACCAGCAGGGGTACAGCCTCAGGTGACCCGTCAAGCCCCGCTGGGCGGGGGGCACGGCCTGAGTTCCCCCGACCCAGCACTGTGGGTGCACCTTGAGGTCCCCCATCAAGTCCCTCTGGGTGGGGAGCACAGCCTGAGTTCCCCTGTCAAGCCCTGCCAGGCAGGAGGGTGCAGCCGTAGGTCCCCTGGCCCAGTGCTGGGGTGGGGGGTGCAGCCTGAGGTCCCTTGTCAAGCCCTGCCAGGCAGGAGGGTGTAGTCTGAGGTCCCCCCGGCCTGGTGCTGGGGCGCGGGGAGCAGCCTGAGGTCCCCTAGCTCAGCACCAGTACGGGAAGCACACCTTGAGGTCCCCCGTCAAACCTCACCGGGCGTGGGGCATGGCCTCAGGTCCCCTGGCCTGGCGCTGGGGCAGGGGTCACGGCCTGAGGTCCCCATCAAGCCCCACTGGGTGGGGGGCGTGGCCTGAGGTCCCCTATCAAGCCCTGCCTGGTGGGGGACATGGCCTGAGGTCCCCTGTCAAGCCCCATGGGGGTGGGGGAGGGCATAGCCTCAGGTCCCTGCTGACTGCTTGTTAAGGCTCCTTATGGGAACTTGGCCTCAGCTATGGGTGCAGCCATCTTTGTGACAGAGTGATGGTTAATTAGCATATTCCCTCTTTATTAGATAGGATTAGGTTTTCTTTATGCAGCATTCACTACATTTTAGAGGGATAAGAATTGCAATTTTACTCAAATTGATTGGTTTTTAAAAATTAATTATTTTGTCCTCAGGATAAACATGTAACCCAAATTATACCTAGCCTAGCAATCTACTAGATGGATGAATTTGTTGTCTGTGTGGTGGTGAGTGGGAAGGAAAGAAAATGGATGGAAAAACAAGGAAAATGTGATGTGAATTTCATCAAATGAATATCAATAAATGAGTTAATAATTGAAATGTGTTAGTAAATCTTATCTTATGGTTATGGAGGTTTTTGCTTACAGTTTTATAGTCTTTTGATAGTCATCGACTAGGTGTCAATTATTACTTTAGTAAAGATTAGGAAGTTTTTCCTTTTTTTTGTTGTGTTTTCAATAACCTCCTTTATCTCAAAAGGCACTTTATGTTTTCATGCATCTCCTACTGAACATGGTGCTTGCCTAATGCACTTTAGAAAGTCAGCAGATAGTATTTATTATTGAACTAGATTCCCGATTGAACTAGATGCACGAAATTCGTGCAAGGGTAGGCCTTCTTTCCCCCTGCTGCCAGCACCACCTTCCCTCTGGCACCTGGGACCCAGGCTTCCCTCTGGCTGCCAGCAGACACCCGGGACCCAGATAGCCCCAGCTTCATCCAGAAGGTCGTCCGAAAGGATGTCCAGTCTAATTAGCATATTATGCTTTTATTATTATAGATATTTTCTTTATTTTGAATAAATTTTTGCTGATTTAGAAGTTTTCAAGGAATTGTAATGGCTTCTATGTGCACTCTTCTCCCCTAGAAAGTCAATTCTATTGCTGACATTTTATTCCTGGATTCTGTTATGAGAATTATGAAAAAAAGAACTAGCTTCTCACTGTCTTATTGCCTCGCCTTTAAAGAACCCTATGTTTTCCTTCTAAAACCCAATTGTTATTTTCCAAATGGTTCATTATAATGCAGTTCAAAGATACTTATTCATAAATGTGTCTTGTAAACCAATAATGATGCCATAAAGCATACATCTAGAAGCTTGCTGCTGCTGCTAGGGCGCACCCATGTGAAAGCTGGTGACCATATAAGAATGTAAACCACCCTTAGCAAGAGAAATTTGGTTTGAAGACAGTGGGCCACAGGTAGTGTTTCTGAGAACAGTGTATCATATGCTTATCAATTTTCTCTCCACCCAGCTCCACAGAACATCAGTTCTGGGGTGAAAGACTGCCATCGGGAGCTGGGTTAAAAAGTCACTTCCACTATTTTCTCCGTGGAACCAGAGGAGCTCAATGTTAAAGGGAAATCTGATCCAGATAATTTGTTATCTTTTACTATTAATATATTGGCTCACTTTCACTCCATCTCTGCTCTAAGTAAAAAGAGAATACATATCTAGAGCAGCAACCCATTATAATGTAGATGTTTTGGAGATGAATGTATCTTTTAAAACTCTATATAATAAAGATAATTATTTAATGAATAGTCATTATTTAGAAAAGCATGGTTTTCATTTACATAATAGCAAAGTTGAAAGTTAGCTCCAGATATTTAGAACAAAATACATTAAGTATACTTAAAATAATATTGTATATATCATACTAAGATATTTTAATCTGGCCAATATTAACGGGTTTGAATCAATATTTATTGTGTTGTTGGGTTTTTTTAAGAAACATAGCCTGACTATCAGAATATCATATTTTAAATACAATAAGGATTGGTAGAATTTTGAGGTACATCCCTTATCTTCCTCTCTCTTTCTCTCTCTCTCTCTCTCTCTCTCTCTCTCTCTCTCTCTCTCTCTCTCTCTCTCTCTCTCTCTCTCTAACATATATACATGGATCCATATTTTTGATCCGGCAGAACAGTTGTTCAACATTTTGGAATATAATATAGACCATATTTAAAGGTGTCCCTTTTCTGCCCTGCTCTACAAACATCTTTTTGGAAACCTATTCCAATGTGTAACAACCATTGCCCATCAGGGGAATCTTCCTTATGGTTAACTTAAACCATTCACACTGTAATTGAGAACCATTTATGATTTGGTACTCAGTCCTCCTCAGAAGAACTGATGAGAAGATAATCACTAAATTATCCCACTTGAATCTTCTGGTTCTATCATATTGGCACCAAAAATTATAGGCCGGGCAACAGCAGTATTTGTGTGTGTGTGTGTGTGTGTGTGTGTGTGTGTGTGTTTAAATATTTTTTTAATTTCTTTATTGATTACAGTGTTACATATGTGTCCTTATTCCCCCATTACCCCCCACCCTACCCCTCATGCCCTCACCCCCCTGTTGTCTGTGTCCATTGATTAGGCTTATATGCATGCATACAAGTCCTTTGGTTTATCTCTCCCCCTTACTCCCACCCTCCCCTACCTTCTCTCTGAGGTTTAAATGCTATTGCTTTTTACACATTGGCTTTTAAGAAAACCCTTAAAAGTTTATCATAATAAGTAGATTTTGTTTATTATACAAACACTCTGGTCATTATAATGATTATACATATGAAAATAAATTCATTTTCAAAATTTTACTTAAGACTTATACTAATATAACTCTAATAACACAGTTTCATTAAATATAAAGCATGGGAAAAAACACTCATACAGTTCTACTACTGCTACTGCCTGTTCATACATGTGACTAAAAATTTAAAAGTAACCTGTTGGCGTGGCTCAGTGGTTGAGCATTCACCTATGATCCAGGAGGTTATGGTTCAATTCCAGATCAGGGCACATGCCCAGGTTGCAGGCTCTGTCCCCAATGGGGGGTGTGTAGGAATCAGCCTATCAATGATTCTCTCTCATCATTGATGTTTTTTATCTCTCTCTCCCTCTCCTTTTCTCTCTGAATTCAATAAAAATATATTTAAAAAAAATACAAAAGCAAACCACACTTATACCACAATTTGAGTTCCCTGGGAGCAGACTCCAAGGCAAAGTTTAGTGTTCAAGATGTTTACTATAGACAAGGGCCCTTTGAATCACCCACATGGAAAAGAAAAGAAAGAATCAGGACTGAGCCAGCAGGCTCAGCCTCGCCATGGAAAAGGTTGAGCTAACATGGCCATCAGAGACCTTCTCTGCTGGGCTGGAATACTTCTGCCCTTATGCTTCCTCTGGATCGGCCATTTGATATAAGCTGACTCTGGAAGAGCACAACTTTGGATGTGATGAATCTGTTTGGCTGAAGCACATCCTGGAGGGGATAATAATGGAAAGCTGTCCCTGGACAGTTTACCTAGAAGCTTAAGGCAACACCTCCTTCCTTGAAGCAGAAATTGGGTAGTGCATATCCAAATATACCACTGTTTATATAATTACTGGTAGCCCTGTGCACGAATCCGTGTGCCAGTAGGTCACTGCCACCCTCCTGTAGCTCCCCCCGCCCCCCTTCCTCCTTCCCACCCTTCATAGCTTGCTTCCCTGCACCCTCATGTAGCTCTCTGCCACCCGCTTGTAGTTCGCTGCCCCACCCTCCTGCAGATTCGTAATCCGGTAGTAGTTACACGGTCTATCATTACACCTCAGGGCATAATGGATAATTAGCATATTCCTCTCTTATTATATAGGATGTGCCAAACGTTATTCTAAGTTGTTTACATATATCAACTCATATAAAACCATAACCACATGAGAAAATCACTCATATGATACTCATTTTTCAGATGTAGAAACTGAGCATCATGGAATTTAAGTGACTTTCCCAAGGCCATGTAACTAGTAAATGGCAGAGCAGGTGAATTCCAGTCAGTTCTGTTGCTGACATTCCACAGACTACCACTCACCATTAGGTACACTGCCCCTCAGAGGCACTAACTCAGAGGTTCCAAGGACTTCTTGATTGCCCAAATCCAAGTTCTCAAGTTTTCAATTCTTCTTTATGTTGTCTTTCTGAATTTCCTGGCATGCTCTAAATTGTTTTACTTCTTAAAACTTGCTTTTACATTAATTTATGTGTTCCTGTGCTAGTTTTCATACCTACTTTAATGAGGGTTTTCTGGTGATTCTTTTTCATCTGTCTAATTAAATGTTAATGTCCTTTTCTTGTTCATTTCTCAGTTTTCTTTTCTACTCACACTACATGATCTACTTCAAGTGTACTTCAAGCATATTTTACCCAAAAAGGGGTAGGAAAAAAAAATAACAACCCTAAGCAGTTTCAGGCCCCAGTTCCTGGGAAGAGTCAAGGGTTAATATCCAAAAGGTACCTGTTGCAAGGGTAAAATGTGATCTAGAAAATATGGAAACATTAGCAACAGGAATAGCAACAGTTAGGAAGGCAATTAGATGATAACTGACTGATGACAGGATTCAAATTGAAGACTAGGAGTAAACATTGCAAGCATTATTTAAAATTAAATCCCTCACCCTGAGGAATTGGTATCAGACTGGCCTTCGGGGGTCATAAACCAGAAAAATAATCTAAACATGGAAGAGATTGATGTGAACTATTTGAATTCCAAGATTAAAAATAATAACAAGGTTAGGGTAACAATCAATGATTCAATATTAGATTGCTCTTTCAATGGGAATACATGTTGGTGTTTATTTGTGTTTTAAATAAGGTGCAGGAGTCCTTCAATAACTTAAGTTTTGTGCTACTGATTTATGAAAGAAAAACGTGGCTGTATTCTTAAGATTCGTAAGTGGTAATTTAATATATCCAACATTGTCAGTAAAAATATATTAAGACATATGCTTGTAAACTAATGGTTTTAGAAATAAAACATGCTGTGGAGGTGATTTAAATATAACTGATACTAAAATACAGCAACACACACACACACTAAAACACTCTGAGCACTTAGACTTCAGGGTTTTTTTTTAATACCATGCGTTTGCTTGTCATGTATAAACATTATATACATTTCTAATTTAAAATGTTCTTAATCATCTCACCTAAATATGTTCTCAATTGGTTCTTCCTTAAACTTTATATTGCATCATTTCTCCAATATTGGGGAAATTGTAGTGGTATATTATTTTTATTATCTATTATAGTTTGACAAATTTGATCTTCAAAAATCTGGATGACCCTTTTTATTTTAAAAGCATAATTTTCATACATTGCATCCATTATATGGGCAAATGTTTTATTGGGAGATACAATTCACATACCATAAAATCCATTCTTTTTCATTGTAAGTTTGATTTTTTTAAATATATATTTTATTAATTTCAAAGAGGAAGGGAGAGGGAAAGAGAGATATATAAACGTCAGTGATGAGAGAGAATCACTGATTGGCCACCTCCTGCACAGCCCACACCCGGAAAAGAGCCCGCAACCAGGGCATGTGCCCTGACCTGGAATCAAACCATGACCTCCTGGTTCATAGGTTAACACTCAACCACTGAGCAACACTGGCCTGGCTGGATGACCCTCCTAAATCAACAAATGCAGAGTGATGATTTTCAGATTGTTAAAATATTAATGCAAAATAGAAAGGGAGCAGGCTGAAGGCTGAGCTGTCGGAGAGTATAGGAGGGACTGAGGGTCGCTGGAGGGATTGAGGAAAGAAAAGATAAAATTCATGGACATGAGGAGAAAAAGTAACTAGAATCACAAAAACATGTATCTTTAGAGTACTAGTAATCCTTAGGAGAAAATAAATATTTCAACCCTCCAAAAATATTAATGTGAACAAACATTCTGACATATAAAACATTTGGTGAGTTATTCCTTTTCTTTCTTTGACACTGTATTTCAGAAAAGTATGTTCACCAAAGTTAGGAATCAATTTTATAAGTATCACCAAGACATATCGGTAATAACCCTGCACTATAGCAAAATTCCTTAATTTCCTGATTATACTGTCAAAGGGAAAGTGCCTAAGTCTGAGCCGTTCATGTCACCAGGGAAATATAATTTGCTCATTTCTTTAAAAATCATGGGCTTGTTTATGGAATTAGAGCATGATGAATGGAGAAGGAAGGTTTTGCAAGAATGGAAGGGCCGTAAAGAGCAGACTTGTATGTATTAGGCAAATGACTTAGAAACATGTGGCATTACAAAATAAAATCACAACCCAATATTATAGTTAATGCTGCCACACAGAAAAATAACATCATTTTCTGTACTTAAAATACATTAAAATTTGCTTCTTTGTTGTATCAATAAGCAAAACATGAATTTCCATCTTTACCTGTAACATATCAGAAAAAACAAAACACTGACTAAAATATATTTTAGACTGAAAAATTACTTAACTCTTGAAACTACACCAAGTGCTCCGGAATCACCTGGAAAACTCACAGGTACTTCAAAGGAAAGAAACATTTCTCAGTCTATAAATTATCTCTGCTTCCCTCATTACTTTAGGGTTCTGTGGTAGAATCACCTGTGTTGTCAACATTTCAATTCCATTGAAGTGGTGAGTTGTCAGTTTTGGAGTGAAAATATATTGTTATGGCTATTCATTTCTACCACGTATATAGTCTGAAACAAGTTAACATATTCAATCTTCCATTTATTTATAGTTTTTGAAGAAATAGTAATTGAGTGTTCCCATTTTCTAAGCAACCTTTTGATGTTCACAATACAAATATGAACAAAACAAAGCAAATGGCATTATGAATAGAAATATGAATTTTAGAGAGCAGATGGTGTACTTGGGGAACTGTATCAGATATGCTGAGAGTAAGAAGAAATGATATGGAGGCCAAATTTTGAAGGATCTCTCATGTCATGGTAAGTAGTTTAGAATGTATCTGTTAGGGTGAAGGCTTAGTGAAGGTTTTTAAGTTCTGTAATAATATGAACAGATCTGTATTTAGAAAGATACTTCCATAGGAACTGATTGGAAGGGGTTTGCGAGGAAGCTGAAGAAAATAATTGAAAACCTGTTATGTGCCACATGGGAATGCAAATATTAATAAGACATGATCTCAGCATTCAAGAAATTAGTGTTGTGAAGAACACTTTTAAACATTTAAAGTTAACAATGCTTTACTAAAGGAATAAACGCAGCAGGGTGATTGCCCAACTGCCTGATTTGTGTGTATGTGTCAGGGGTACTAGCGGGGAGAGGCACTCATGAAGGTGGAGGCTAGTCAGGCCGATACCCAAAGCGATAAGTGAATTGGAACTTGCAAGATCGGATAAAGGACTCATAAAGGAACAAGAATTAGGACTAAGATCTTAACTAGCAGAGGTAATATAGCATGTGTAAAAATAACTAGGCATCAGAAAGGGTAGTGCACTTGGAAATATCATATAAATAGGCATTGCTGAATCAAAGGAAAAATTTTAGAGAAAACAGTGGGAGATTATGCTAGAAAAGTCAACAAGGACTAAACCAGAAAATATTACTATCCTGCTGACAGTTTTGTTTGTTTGTTAATTTTATTTTTTTAAGTATCATTACCTTTCCTTTTTTTGCCATTACAAAAGGCTCTATCAAGCATACATCTGTACTAATAAAAGGGTAATATGCCGATTAGACTGGACATCTTCCAGATGTCCTTCCGGACAAAGCCACGTTGGTGGGGCCGAGGCAGAGGCGGTTAGGGGCGATCAGGCTGGCAGGGGAGAGCAGTTAGGGCGATCAGGCCAGCAAGGAAGAGCAGTTAGGGGAATCAGGCAGGCAGGAAGAGTGGTTAGGGGCAATCAGGAAGGCAGGCAGGTGAGCAGTAAGGAGTCAGTGGTCCCGGATAGCAAGAGGGATGTCTGACATCGCCCAAGCGGTCCTGGATTGGAAAGGGTGCAGGCTGGGCTGAGAGCCTCCCCCCACATGAATTTCATGCACCAGGCCTCTAGTATTTTAATAAAAAGTGTGTATATTAAAAGTGTACAGCATACCTTGATTTACATACATAATGAAATAATTACCATAGTCAGGCTAATTAACACATCATTCTGTGCACATGGGCTTTTAAACAATAAAATAAGAAAGCTCTATAGGATTTTATGGAGAAAATTGATACTTTAAAATGGTATTCTCTGCAGACAGAAGTAGCCAAAGATTGAAGTCAAATTATAGTAAGAAAAAAATTACAAAAGATATAGAGACCTTGCACTAAATGAGGAGGAGAGAAGGGGAAATGATATATTAGTTTCAAAGAGGAAATGATGTATAAAGTTCAAAGATACTGTATTTACAGGGCAGAAATTACAGTATTTGGTGATCTCTTGGACATGATGTTTTAAGTGAGAGAGAGGATTTCTGATGTGAGAATTAGCAGACATTTATACAGACAGCCAGTGGGGAAGCCAAAAGTGCACTTGAGATGATCCATCATAGTACTTCAGACATACTGAATTTTTGGCACCAATGTGACAGAATCAGAAGGCACAAAAAGTAAAAAATTTGAAGCAGGACAAGAAATTTGGTTTGAAATGTAAATTTTGGATTAAGGTCTGAGTTTGTGCCTTATCTCTGGCTATTGCCTTGACCCTCAACCCTCGCTGACTTCAATGATGATTCATATAGATTAGAATTAAGAACAATTATTGATCAATGGAAGAAGTCATGAAGTTATATAAGAAAACCACTCCCCATTAGCAGGTGGCATTTGGGCATGACTTAAGGTTCAGCTGCTGTATGCTCAAAGGCCTAAGGGTGAATGAAACATTATTTTGTTCTGTGACCCTTTCTTGATTATCATGCTCAGTATTTCTGTCAACTTCATTTCCCAGCTAACGAGATTATTTATCTGGTGGAAGCACTGGTGGTGATGACAATACATGCAATATCATAATTTAAGAGTAATCTAAATCTAGCTTTCTAGACTTAAAAAAATACTACTTAAAATTTTCTAAAGTCAGAATTTATCTCATCTCCTCTATCCTAAGGTGCATGCCTACCACATTTCATACATATTACCTGCATAGAAAATTATGCTAAATTCTAGTAAATTCTGGTATAAGTCTTACACAAAAATGTAGCTATAAAAATAAAATTAAAATAATAATATACAATTCACTTAGATATATTTTAAATTATTATTTTCAGTGTGAAAATGCTTTATCTTTTCAATAGTTCCCTTTAAAATCATCTTCTCAGTGTGAAATAGTTTCTTCACAGAAATAGCAATTTTCATTTTTTTGTAAATCTACAGAATGTGATAGAATGTGTTGTTTTCTTTTAAAAAAAATAAAAATACTTCTATTGACTTCAGAGAGGAAGGGAGAGGGAGAGAGAGACAGAAATATCAATGAGAGAGAATCATTGATAGGCTGCCTCCTGCACGCCTCCTACTGGGGAGCAAGCCTGCAACATGGGCACATGTCCTTGACTGGAATCGAACCTGGGGCCCTTCAGTCCACAGACCGGTGCTCTATCCACTGAGCAAAACTGGCTAGGGCTGTGTTATTTTCTTTATTAGATTAGTATAAAATAGCCATTTGGTGCCCTGAATTTTAAGTATTATTAAAAGAATGAAAAGTTTTTTGTAATATATTTTATTGATTTTTTACAGAAAGGAAGGGAGAGGGATAGAGAGTTAGAAACATTGATGAGAGAGAAACATCGATCAGCTGCCTCCTGCACATACTGGGGATGTGCCCGCAACCAAGGTACATGCCCTTGACCAGAATTGAACCTGGGACCCTTCAGTCTGTAGGCCAATGTTCTATCCACTGAGCCAAACCATTAGGGCAAGAATAAAAAGTTTGAGCAAAACTAAAATAGAATATAATCTTTATTGGGATGTTTCCTAAAGGCATCCAAATACTAGTATAAGAGGGGATGAGAAGATCACAGAAACCCAAAGTAAATATTTAGACTCACGTATTTCTGTCTCTGAGCAGAAAAAAGGCAAAGTCTATTAATCCATTAGCTTCCTTTTGTAAAAAATAACTACCTTGTAATGTCTAAAAGACTGCTCTAGACTGCTGAGTGTCATTTATATTTATACACACATACCAGTACACATACACACACATATATATATATATTCTAAAGTGATTTAACTATAGTGGTAGGTGTACATAGTTATATTATGACAAAGTGAATTGGGCAGCCTTAGAGATGTCAAAATCCATAGGGTGGGCAGCCACATGATATTCTGGGTAGGATTCTACCAAGTGATTGGATTTTAATAACATCTATGTCTTCTTCTAAGCCCAGGGTTTTAATATCATATAATGCTATGAATTATTGTCCTTACTGCTATATTGATTTGCCAATATCTGAAGCAAACTTTCTGAGTCAGAAAGCTCTGAAATTGTGATGAAGAATATTATTGTAGGCGGAGGGAAATGGGCGAGGAGTATAATATAGAAAATATCAATAATTTAGTCTAGAAGTAGAATATGAGTTAATTTCGACTAATTAATAAGAGGAGTCAAGAGACTGCCAGAAGCCATATTCCTGAAGAACAGAAGGCAAATTTCCTCTTCAGCTAGGTAAGCACAGTGGGAAAAGGGTGAATTTCTTCTTCAGATAGCAAGCACAGTGGGAACTATGCCTTTGAAAAGATTTTTTTAAAAGAAATAAAATACAAACCCTGACCTAGGTCACATTTAGGATGTATGCCCATAGAGCCAGTCTCTACCATCCTTTCTCTTAGCCATTGAGCTATATGTCTTTGGGGAAAAGTTCCATAAGATATTTTTCTTTAGAAAATGTGTTACTTAGGAGAATAAAACGTTATTGGCAGGATTAAATCTCAAAATACATTTTCCACCTGGAATCTTATATAAGAAATATAGTCCTCCATGTTCCATACAACAGCTTTGTGATGAATGACAGATTCATTTCCACGTGGCCATTTATTAGAACTGCCTTTGGCAAAAGCAGAGGATGTAACTAAATAAAGGAGCTCAGAGAAAGTGATAGTGTGTGGAACTAACCACTTCTAAGTACACAATATTCTGCTAGTCCAGCTCACTCTAAAGGAAGAATTTAGAATTGAATTGCTGGTCCCTTTGACTATCTTCTCTAAAGATCACAATCTCAGACAGACTTTTCCTATAGCACAACAGTTCATTCAACAATAATCTCAGAACTTTTGAAGTGTTGCATTCTGTGTTGTTGAAGAAAAACTATGTTGCACCCTTTGTAAAATAAAATTTAGAAATGGGGCCCATGGTGTACTATATGACTACTAATATTTTTTAATACATTTTTTGCCTTTTTCTGATAAAAAAATAGGCAGGGGGTTACTGTCATGAAATCATCTATGTATATAAAATCCTAATATGCAAAGTGTCCCCTCGGGAGTTTGGCTGACTGGGAGTTCAATTGCTTGCTATGACGTGAGCTGACCATCAGGGAGCGGCATGGAATGAAGGAAGGCCCTGGCCAGCAGCCAGGGAAGGGAGGCCCTGGCCAGTAGCCAGCAGCCACTAGGGACCATATCCATGCACTATTTTTGTGCACTGGACCTCTAGTTTTATATATATGTACCAGAAATGTAAATAATCTATTTACTATAAAGGGTAAAGTGGTATTTAACTTTAAAGAAAGACTAGAGGCCTGGTGCATGAAATTTGTGCACTGGGGCGGGGGGATTCCCTCAGCCCCGCCTGCAACCTCGGGGATATCTGACTGCCGGTTTATACCTGGTATCAGGCTTAAAATGGCGGTCAGACATCCCTCTCTCTATCCAGGACACTGCATGCACGAGTGACCATACTTTTCATACAGGTGAAAGGCATCTTGCTGTTGTATGGGCAGCTACATTTATTTGCCCTGATTATAAAAGGTAGTACATAACATGATCCTTCTGAGGCAGTAGTACCTTATAGGTGGAAAAACTGAAGCAGAGAGAAGTTAAGTAATTGGCTTTGTAACGCAGTTATAAGTGTCAGAATCAGGACTGACCACAAAATGTGCAAGGCAGAGTTTATGCATATCATCACTGTATCATCCTGTTTTTTTCAGTGTTAGAGTAGCCTTGCCAGGTTTTAATTTTTATATCTCAGAGACTATTCCCAATATATAGAGTAAGGTCCCTAAGCCTGGCCGGCGATCAGGGCCAATCTGTGGGATGACCAGTGGGCAGGGCAATCGGGGGGCCCCCCACTGGTACCCGCCTTGGCTGGTGGCCTGGCACCGCCCGCTGGCCAGCCCCACCCACCGCCACCGCCAGTCGCCTCCCTCTCAGGGGGCAGACGCTGGTGGTCAGTGTGCATCATAGTGACTGGTTGTGGCGCTGGTTGTTCTGCTGTTCGGTTGATTTGCATATTAGGATTTTATTATATAGGACTATAACAAATATATCTTGCCAGACATTTTAATTTGTTGTAATTATGTTTAGCTCATTTCTCCTAGAGACAGTTGCCAATAGTTACTGGTCTTAAACTAAGCTGATTTAATCTAGTTGCACTCACCCTGACTTTTACATCTGTGATCTTCTGAAGTGGTTTATGCTCTAGCTGGACTGGCTCCCCTAATTCCCGACAGTTTATCTGCTATTTGCCACCATAAGATGCAGGAACCAAGTCATTAACTTAATTAGTCTACTTATCTATCTCAAAGTGAGTTTTCTCAAATTTGGAAAGATGTTGACTTCTGATAAGGTCAGATAGCAACTGGAATTATTCTTAAAAGCAAGATCATGACACCTCTTTACCTTCTAGTTTTAACCATCCCAGTGGCTGTATATTCACTCAACACCAAATGAAGTTTAATAATTATTAATTAAACATATATCACAGTCTCAGCTTTCTAGGTCTTAAGACAAATACAAAAAATAATAATAAAACATAAAATTGTATGTCTGTATCACAAAGGAGGAGTTGGTCAGTGAGGGATGTAGCGGCTCCCTATTTCCTCTGCCTACTTCTAGCTCTTTGGACATTTGCTTTAGTATCTCTTACCCGATGCTTTCTTTCCATGCTTAGCTCCTCAAGACAAAAACAAAGATCTTTATAAAAGGCAATACTGAGGGATTTATTTTCTATCCAAAACATTTTTCAAGAAAATGTATTTTGCATGTAGTTTTGTGATACAGTTTTTTACTGACTTTATCTGGGTGACACTGGTTTATGGTTTATGGGTATGATTTATGGCTTTATGGTGTATGGTTTGAAGCCATACAGATTTCAAGTGTACAATTCAACAAAACGTCATCTGCACACTGTATTGTGTGCCCAAGCAAAGTCTCTTTCCATCCCTTTTCCATCCCCTTTGCCCACCTCTACCTACCCCTCACTCCCATTTCCCTATGAGAGAATTGACTAAAAGCAGTTGATTTTGTTGTGGTATTTTCCCTTTTTAATTTCCCGTACATTGTCACCACAGTAAGTTGCAAAGAGTTGTTTTTATTTATTTTATATTTTTACTAGAACTTGGAAAAGTAGAATAATAACTTCATACTTTGATCATCTCCAGCTGACACCTTTAATAAGAGTTCAACCTACATTCTCATTTTGTAAGGAGGGATTTTCTGAAGAAAGCACTTATTCCAACCCATAATTACCTTCTTCAATTTATCACAGAGAGATTGCTTTTATTCAGTAGGTAATATTTGAAAAGCTATTCTTTGTACTTTTTTCTTGCATTGCCCCCCCCCACCCCATAATGATTACAGAATGTGAGCTAGTCCTATTTTTGTATCTATGTTGTATCATTTAGCACCTGTGGAAAGAATTCCCACTTTATTAAGAACACTCAGGGTTCTGATATGCAAGTACTTCTAAATGTCATGCATATAGGCATACAAGGGCACATAGTTATCAAAGAACATAAGATACAAACTAACATTTATAGAAATGGGCATAAGAATAGATTTCTAAAATATATACACTTTCTATTGTTCCTATCAAGATTCCCCCCCCCCCTTTCATTCTAAACACACAACTTGATAATTTGGACCACACAGTACCACCTCTCATTGTTCCTAAATCTATTAGTAGGCTCACATACTAGCAGACCATGGGAGAACAAATATTTATCACAGCAGCCTGATTATAAAACATGTAAAAATAAAGTTTGGTAAGAGAACAATTAGGAAAGGCTGATAATTCAGGTAGAATGGTTAAGGACAGTCTCTCTGAGGAGATGATATTTGAGGAGAAACTTGAATGACGTAAGGGAGATAATAATGTGAATATCTAGGAAAAGGGAAAAGTATTAGTTGGGTTAGGGGAGGTTGATGAGGGACATTTTGGTGGGTTTAATTATTTGTTTATATTTTAAATTACGTTTCCAGTTTTTTGGGGGGAGGGGTGATTGACAAGTGACGATTGTATATATTTCAAGTGTACAATGTGAAATTTATAGCATACCACCTGATGATATATACAGGTTGTCCCAAAAATGCATACCCACTTTCAATAATTATTAATTCCAATGGGTAAAATCTGAAAATAAAGAAACATCAATTGAGTTATCAGCTGTTAAGTATGTATACATTTTTTTGGACACCCTGTATATGTATACTGGTATATAAAATGACCACAATCAAGTTAATTGGTGGAAATAACAATGAAGATTGCACGAGAAGTGCACTGAGCAACTGTGATAGTAAGAAAAGGGACTTGAGAAGTGACAGGAGGATACAGGTGTTGGACAATTGTAAGGATTCTATATTTTGCATTAATGTTGTTAGAAAACTGTTACAGGATATTTACCGAGAATATTATGATCTAACTTACATTTTTAACAGGATCACTTTTCATTATTTTATAAAGAATAGAATGTTGATATTAAGCATGGAAATAAGAAGATTAGTTAGGCAGCAATTTAAATAGCCTATGTGAAGAATTTATTCAAGTTCATCAGAAGTAAACAGTTAAAGTTACCCAGTGCTTTGCACAAATAAATATTTCATAATTATTTGGTGATTTTTTGTATCCATATAATTTTATCTAATAAAGAGGGAATATGTTAATTCTCCCTCACGCCATCGCAAAGATGGCGGTGCCCACAGCCAATAAGGAGGGAATATGCTAATTGACTGCCATGCCTTCAAAGATGGCGGCGCCCACAGCCACAAAATGGCAGCGCCCAGTCCCCTCACCCCCGCCAGGGCAGCAGGTGCTTGGCAAGGCCCGGCCCGCCTCCTTCGTGCGCCTGCCTCTGGTGTCCCCCAGTTCCCTCAGCCCCCCTGCCACTCAGGACTGGCCCAAGGCACAGGCAAGCCTCAAATGATGGCTGCCCAGCCTCCCAGGGCCACCCGAGGCTCAGGTAACCAGGGCCAGGCGAGGATTGCACTGCTGGCTGTGGCAGCAGCAGAGGTGTGATGGGGCGTCACCTTTCCCTGATCACCAGGTCGCCTCCTGCCCCTGAGGGCTCCTGGACCATGAGAGGGGGCAGGCTGGGCTGAGGGACCCCCTCCTCCAGTGCATGAATTTTCATGCACTGGGCCTCTAGTAATTATATACATGATTCTTCAATGCTACTAAGTTTAAGTTTAGTATATCTATATATTAATCTGCAAAATTGTCATGCTTCGTTTAGTTGGAAAACTGATAATGGGGAAAAGAAACTGAGTTTCTAAAAGCAATAACTGAAAGAAATCCTACAGTGTTAATAACATATCAGAGAGAAAAAAATTGTAAATTGTAATTTAGAAATGATTGACTCTACTGACAGAAAGATTATTTCTGCCTTAGGATAAATATATTATCCATTATAGGTTTTCAAATTTGTGAAGCCAACTATCAGCCATATTTCAAAGTATACTCTAATGAGAAGGCTATATAACAAAACATTCTAAAAACAAAAACATAGTACAAATTTTTATGTGATATATTTTTAAAATATTTTCAATGAAAATACCTAACATGGAGGAAATTAGCCAATCTAAAATACAACATGCAGATATTGAATAATCATGCTTTTCGCCACAGATGATATATCTCACTGTATCTTGCCAGCACTTAATCACTTTTATGGAATTACAATTTGGTTTTCACTAACTGTGATTTACTTAGTGTAGGCTGATTTATGCCATTGAGAATTTGTTTAGTTAATGGAACATTTTAATTTATGACAGAAGGCGGCATAAAATTGCTTTGAAGATCTGGATTGCATTGCTATTGATTGCCAGTCAGAATTTTAGAGGAAATGAAAAGTGACAGATAAAAGCATTTTTGTATCAGCTATAGCAATATACTAGTGGAGTGAAGATTCGAAACTGAAAACACAAGAAACTAGTAGCTTTTACACTTGCTTCTTCAAACCCTTGAGTAGATAATTGTAGTTCTCACTGACATATGGTGCTGTCTGTGAAGTCTTTTCAGAAAAGCCTCACAGGGAAAGAGTGAGATGTTTCACAATGTGGTGTCATCAGTATGCTACAGGCACCCAGCACCCGGTCTCCTTTCATCTGGCCAAGGGGGTACGGATCCCTGACTCCTAAAGTGTCTGCAGGAGATCAGAAAGGAGTTGAAAATAAACTGGCTGTTGTTCTAACCTGATGATTTTAGAATAAAATTTATGGGTCAAAGAAGCCAGGAGCAAATAAAGCTCAGCCTTCTCCAGTAGATGTTTATTTAACATTTGCTATTACGTTATATTCATTTTTATTTAATTTCTGACTTAAAAATATCCATTTCTATCCAGCAAGTGCTCGTTCATGCTTCTAAGTGTTTCTTTCAGACTGTGAGACTTTTCTTGAAAGAATCTAATAGGATTAGCCCTTCACGGCATCAGAGACTTTCGGGGTTTAGTTAAGTTCACATGTGTTTATAAGTGTTTGGGCTAGATATTTGCTGCCTTACCCACCAGATGCCTTCTCCCTATAAGTCCCTGTGCAGAGTGGGTGGGTGACCTCTGTCAACTGGCCTAGCTGGCCTTCTTGTCTCCTGCTGGATTTGACAAATGAAGGCACCAGCAGAAGGCTGAGGTTGGGGGGCTGGGAATATAAGAGTGATACCAAGATATTTATTACCCCAGCTTTCTGTCTGCCAGGCTACAGGAGGTTGCAGTGATTATTTTCTTTATCCAAGGCCTTAGTACCTGTGTGTGGCCCTCTCCCACAGAAGAAATAAAAGAGATCTCTCAGATCTGACAACCACTCATTTCCCTTATCCCTTCAACTCCAAGTGGATAAGGGTTCATTCACCAGTGTACTTAGCCCGAGGATGTGCAATCTCTTGTTAGTTTTCTCTAACCTTAGCCATGGTTTTGCAAAGACTTTATTCATTAAAGTATTGTCAATATCCCTATTAGAGTGCCCCATCCTTTTCTTGCCAAGTCCTGATGATACAGTGGACTTGTTGGATGCTTGAATCCCCATTTTAACACCTCTTCTAAATGGTCAACTTGACTATATGTTTGAATGAGTATAGTTACAGAGAACTCATTGCTCCCTAAGACAGCCTATCACTCCTTAAGCAACTTCTCACTGAATATAATCTCTTATGTATGGAAAAATAGGAGTAACTCTTTAGGTACCTGCAGAGAAAATATTGTCATGTTTTTATATTGTTAGAGCTTTCTGAGCATGGCACACTGGAACCTTGGGAAGGACAATATTTGGAAGTTCAAGTGTGGTTTAATAGAAGCCTCTAGAGAGAAATAGTTTTCAAACCCTGGATCCTAGTTTTACATTTTGAAACATAATAAAACCAGGAGTGATTCATTTATATTTAAAAGAGTAGTAAATTAGGGACTTCTCTTCATGGAGAATATGTGCTTACATTAGTGAGATAAAAGTTCCTTTCCCATTCTCAGGGGTGGGGAGAGGAGCTCTACAGTATTCCCTATTTAAACATCAAATTAGTAATTTTGAGGCCCTCATCTGGCTTTCATTACATTACCCTAAAGGAGAGAAAGGAGTATGGGGAACCAATACAATTATTGCTGTGATAGTAATAGTCTGTCTGCGATCCAGAAATATCCAGTTTGCTTTCTGCACAAAATAAATTAATATTGACATTAAAAATATATCAGTGTTTCTCTCTTCTGTCTTGGAATTAATTTTATAAACATGCAAAAGGAAACACTTTTCCAAAAGACAGCAGTGTAGGTTCTGGTCTTCGTGTCCTAAATGTTCCTTTGCCCAAATTTGAAATGTAATGTCAAGTCTCCTTAGCTTCCAGGTTGTTCTCTTATAGAAACTCTTGCTTAGTTAAATACTATAGGAGGTCTCAGCAATGCAAAATGTATTTAATCCTCATGTCACTATATATAATCATTAGTTTTTTTGGGGGGAATAGAGAATATCAAGGTCACAAACACAATTATAGTGTTTCTATCATGTATTATCGTCAGAAAGAATACATTCTAGTCCAGTGATGGGCAACCTTTTGAGCTTGGTGTGTCAAACTTCACCAAAAAACTGAGCATAACTCGGGTAGTGTGTCACTTTGAGGAAAAAACTAACTCCAAGACTCTAGTCGCAAATGTTTCATCCTCAGGAGCAGCAAATGTTTCATCTTCGGCATGCGGCCACGTGTCATCAGAAATGGCTACGCGTGTCAGTGCTGACACGCGTGTCATAGGTTTGCCATCACTGTTCTAGTCTGTCTTTGAGCAACTAAACTCAAGATTCTTATTACAAGGGGAAAAAATCATTTTTGGCATTGATTGGATTTTGTGGTTGTTCTTGATGAAAAGAAGATGATTGATTCATTTTGGCCTTTTATCCCGGTCTTTTATAGGAAGGAATTTAGGATGTTGTTAAGGAAATAAGGATAGTGTTACTAGAAGAAGGGGATATACATAAATAAGCTTAAAATATTAATAAAGGTTTTTGCAAGTAAAGGAATGAATGTGATCAAAGGTTCAAAGATAAGGATAAGATAATATTTTTGAAAAGTAGGTAATATCTGTAAAAGAAAAAAGCAAGGAGAATTGTGGGGTGAAAAGAGTTAAATTAAAATAATTTTGCATTGCTGAGACCTCCTATAGTATTTAACTAAGCAAGAGTTTCTATAAGAGAACAACCTGGAAGCTAAGGAGACTTGACATTACATTTCAAATTTGGGCAAAGGAACATTTAGGACACATTTTGTTGTTGAAGTTTTTGCTGTTCTCTTTTTTTGTTTGTGTTTGTATTTGTTTTGTATTATTTGCTTGGAACAGACAAAATTGAATGATATATTAGAAGTGCTGAGAAATCCATTCAAAAGGGCCTTCCTAGTTGAAAATACAATTTTAATAATAATGACAAAATAAAGATGTTTTCAGATATAGAAACAAACAAAAAACAGAACATTTGTTTTCAGGATAACTTTACTAAAAGAAATACTAAGAGCAGAGGAAATGTTCTCAGCAGGATACAGAAAAGTTCAGAAAGGAATGAAGAACATTGTAAGAGTAAATATGTGGATAAATTTAAATAAGAAATAACAATACAAAGCACTAACAGTAAATGCTGTTCAAACTGAAATATATATTAAAATACATATGTAAGAGTTTGCAATGATGGATGGAGGATAAGTGGAAATAAAATGTTCTAAGTTTATAGTATATTGGGCAAGTTGAATGTTATTGATTTTTATTAGATTGGAATTAATTGAGAATGTATGTTGTAGCCCCTAAAATAAAGACATAATAGTAAAAATATAATTAACAAAATTATTTAAAATATGAAACAAAAATATATTGATTAATATATAAGACTGGAGACCCAGTGCATGAAATTCACAGGTAAGGTCCCTAGGCCTGGCCGGCAATCAGGGCTGATCTGTGGGGCAACCAGCTGGGCGATGGGGGCGGGGGAGGGGGTCCCTGAAAGCACCTGCCTTGGCTGGTCTGGGGCCTGTGGGCTGGGGGCAGCTCCTGCGTTGAGTGTCTGCCCCTGGTGGTCATTATGCATCATAGCAACTGGTCATTCTGCAGGTCCTTCCACAATTCGGTTGATTTGCATATTAGGCTTTTATTATATAGGATGAATGGGAAAAATGAAATCTAAACTGTGGGTCAAATAGATTACAAACAGTTAGATGGTAGATATAAACCAACACTATGCCCTACCTGGTTTGGCTTAGTGGATAGGGTGTTGGCCTGCGGATTGAAAGGTCCCAGGTTTGATTCCAGTCAAGGGCACATGCCCCAGTTGTGGGCTCGATCCCCAGTAGGGGGAGTGCAGGAGGCAGCCTATCGATGATTCTCTCTCATCATTGATGTTTCTATCTCTCTCTCCCTCTCCATTCTTCTCTGAAATGAATAAAAATATATTTTTAAAAAACCCAACACTATTATTAATTACATTAAACACTAAATAGTCCAATTAAAAGAAAAAATATCAATTTGATTTAAAAAATGAAACTTGACTATTTTCTATTTATATGAGTCCCCTCTTAAATATAAGGCACAAAAATGTTTATACTTTGTAAACATTTACAGACAAAAAAAAGCAGTTGAAGTTATGCTAATATTAAAATAGACTTAAATAATTAATAGAGATAAAAGAAAATATTTTGAAATAGTTACACATTATTCTACAAAAAAATCAACAGTTCTAATCTGGCTTTATCAAATGGTATAGCTTAAAAATATATAAAGTAAAAATGTATAGAATTAAGAGGAAAACAAGATAAATCCATAATCAGAAGACAAACATAAACACAGCTTCTAGGGCAAGCAAGAAAAATAATAAGATTACAGAAATTCCACAAAAAGATAATTAGAAAATTAACAGACTATACCCGGCTACTTTAGAGAGTATTCTATCCCAACATAACAGAATAGACATTCCCTGAAGTGCACATGTGACACTCATCAAAACTGACTGTAGGATGGGCCATAAAACAAGGCTAAAAATATATATAATAGAGTAATCACTGGAAATAAAGAACAAAAAAACTAAATCATGCCCAACATTTTGGAAATTAAACAATATAGCTCAAAATAGTTTACTGTTAAAAGAAGATGTCACAAAGGAAATAAATATTTTTTACAGGGTAATCATAATGCATCATGAATGAACTTAAATGCTTAGAGGAAAACTGTAGCTTTTCATGCAGTTACTAGAAATGAAGCTTCTTACGAAGCTAATTAAAAAAAGGTGAATCAATTGGATATTAACCTCATATCAGAGTTGTTGTTTGCAAATATCTTCTCCCAACTGATGAGTTGCATTTTTGTTTTGTTTATGGTTTCTTTTACTGTACAAGAAGCTTTTTAGTGTATTAGAGTCCCATTTACTTATTTTTGCTTTTGCTTCCCTTGCTTTTGAGATCAAATTCATAAACTTCTAAGGCCATGGTTTATAGGTTTAGTACCTATGTTTTAATCTATGTAACATATTGTTTCAGATCTCATATCTAGGTCTTTGATCCATTTCAAAATAATTTTTGTGTATAATGACAAATAGCAGCCTAGTTTCATTCTTTCTGCATATGGCTTTCCAATTTTCCCAGCGTCTTTATTGAAGAGGATTTCTTTTCTCCATTGTATGTTTTTATATAAGCTTTTCCCAATGATAGAGAAAGTGGAATCCCATATGGTTCATTTTCTGAGGTTAACGTATCTTAAGTCCCCAAACCAGACAAGGACATTGCAAAAGAAAAAAAAAATGTTCAGACAATTTCCAAAGATATTAAAATAAATATATCAAACCAAGGGGAATTTAGTCCAGGATTAATTTAACATTCAATAATAATTTTTAAAATGATTAATTAATACATGAAGAAATGGAATGTTATCTGATGAAGCAATTACAACAAAATCTTATCTGTTATAGAACGTAGGTGATGGAAACATAGGTGTTCCCTGTACAATTATTTCAAGTTATCTGTATGTTTAATTTTTTAATGAAAATGTTTAAAAATATAGAATTGTAAAAATCAACCACTGAAATCCATCTCTATCTACAAGAAAGAAAAGAGAAGAAAAACTTATATGTACATTTTAATAGGTCCCGAAAAAGTTTTAGACAAAACTGAACATGCAGTCATTATTATAAATTATTATAAAAGTAATAAAAGGTAATATATTTAATCTGATAAAGAATATCTACCAAGAAAAAACTGTATCAAACATTCTGTATATTGATGAATTGAAAGATTCCCCTCTGCAGTTGAAAATATAATGGAGACAAATGGAAATGAATTGATGTATAATATAACTACTTCTATTCTAAATTGAATGAAGATTCTAGTAAGTGCCATAAAAAATAAAAAGAATAAAAGGGATAATAATGTGATATGAAGAAATAAAATTGTTACATTTTGAAGACACTGTGATTATACTATAGGAAGTTCAAAGGAACTTTTGAGAAAAATATTAGAATTAATAATAATATTAGTATTATTTTATTTCCTTTGGTCTATATTTCTCTATACCAGCAATAAACAATAAGAAAAAAAGCCAGTATATTTTTATTTTAATAACACCAAAAACTTCAAATTAAATGAACTATGTGTAAGATTTCTGCAATGTGCAATACTAAGTAATACTGATAGGTTTTTTTTTCACCATCAGTGATTTTTCTAAAAATTTTAAATCAAATTTACTGGATAAAATTGTTTAATAACATATAAATAATGTAACATCTGTTTACTCAATTGTGTAGATATTTTTAGCAGACCTGAATAAATTGAGAGATGTTCAAAGACGTGAAATATTCACTATTTTAGACATGTCAATTCTGTTCAATTGATCTATAGACTCAATTAAATTCCAGTTAAAATCACTTCAGGTATGGTGTGTGTGTGCTTGTGTGTTTGTATGTGTGTGTCCGTGAATATATGGGAAATGAAAGCTGATTCTAAAATTTATGTAAAAATTAAAGAGACCAGAAAACCGAAGGCAATCTTGAGGAACAAAAACATTTACGCTACCAGATAGAAAGATTTATTTAAAAACTATGATAATTATTCAGTGTAATAGCAGTGCAAAGAGAGAAATATAGACCAAAGGAAAAGAGAAGAGTCCATAAATAAGCTAACCTGTAGTCATTAGTGATTGCATTCATCATATATTCTGCTTAACAACTTATCTCAAAATACAGCAGCTTTATAAACAAACATTTATTATCTCACAAATTTTATGTGTCAGGAATTCAGGAGCAGCTTAGTTGGGTGCTTCGGGCTCAGGGTCTGTCATAAGGTTACAATCAAGCTTAGGGCTGCATGCAGTATGGACTTTTAAGCTCAGGGAAGTCAAGAAAAAATGTCCATGTGCTCTATAATTCTACTTATTACATAACATGCAAAAGCAGTCAGATAGCTTTTGGTAAGAGGCTTCCATTCCTTATCACATGAGTCTCTCCATAGGCCTGCATAGTAGCTGGCTTCCTCCAGCAAGTGCCATGAGATAGAGAGCAAAAGAGAGCGTGCCCAAATGGAAGGCACATTTCCTCATAGCTTCATATCAGAAGGGGCACACTCTTCCTTCTGCTGAAAGGTATAGGTCTCTCAGACCAACCTTGATAGTATGTTGGGAACTGCATATGGACATAAATACCAGAAGGTGAGTAACATCCGTGACATTGCAGTGCAGTGGGGAAAGAACTTTTTGTTTAAAAAGTGGGTCTGGATAAATTGAATATTCTTAAAGAAAGAAATAATTGCTGATTGTATATTGCACAATACACCAAAGAATGCATGTTGGTTACATAACATTAAAAAACAGGAGGTATTTAAAGTCAGGATAGTAGCTTCCTTTGGTGAAAGTCATGAAAAAAGCTGGACAGTTTCGAACCTTCTAGGCTGCAATCAAATACCTGCTTCTTCATCTGGGTGCTGGGTTGCATAGTCTGACCCTTTGTAAAAGTCCATCGAGCTGAACACTTGTGATATATACACTTTTTACATATGCTATAATCCTGTTAATAGAAGCCTAATATGCTAAGTGTCCAGTCATTCGGTTGTCTGTTTGACCAATCAAAGCGTAATATGCTAATGATATGCTAAGGTCGCTCAACCACTCACTATCATGTGCACTGATCACCAGTGGACAGACACTGACCAGTAGGTTATCTTGCTGCTGGGGTCCAGCAAATCAGGACTGAGCCAGATGGGCTGAACACGCACTGGAGCTCTCCCACAGTCCCTCCCTGGCTGGCCAACCTCCTGCCTCTCTCCCCGGCCCTGATTGTGCACCACTGGGGTCCCTCAGCCTGGCCTGCACCCTCTCGCAATCCGGGCTGAGGGACCACCCCCTCACTCCCATCGCCAAGTGCATAAACTTCGTGCACTGAGCCTCAAGTTTAATAGAAAAGTTATTACTTTGTAAATACATTGAAGAAGTGGCATGCAGCAACAAAAAGTGCTTTTTGCATAAGGCTGATATTGAAATCAAGAGAAGAAATCGATATTAATTTCACTGTAACAGTAATAGTGGGAAGGGTCGTTTAGGAAAACTAGAGTGGAGCAAGTGCAAAGATATCTAAAGGACCGTAGAGAGACAAAACTGATAATATATGTAAGGGTTCAGCCTGAAAAGCAGGACCTCCAAAACAAGAGTAAGAGGAATATAGCATAGTTATATACATGAAAGATTTTCTACATTTAGAATAGGGTGAATAAAAATAGGGAGAAAATCTGAAATAGACATAAAATTAACTTAAGGATTTTTAGAAATTTTGCCATGTTGAATCAATATTTTCAGAAGTACAACCATATACAGAGAGGAAAAATGGGTGACATTTGGACTTTTGAGGAGAGAGACAGACTGTCAAAAGCTTTGAGGAGTTGTAAGAGGGAACTAAATAGTAACACCTTTAATGACTGACACTAGCACTCCATCACAATATACATATTATAAACATTATACCATTAAGTTTAGTGTTGAAAAAGGAAGATAATTTACAGATGCATATATTCTTTTGTCAGCTTTTATACTTATTACTCTCATTTGTGTTTAAAGACAACTTCTCTCTGAGAATTGATCATGTCTCTTCCATTTATCTATACTAAAAAAAGCATAATATGCTAATTAGACCGGATGTCCTTCCTGACAAAGGGGCGGTGGCAGGGGCGAGGCAGAGGAGGCAGAGGCGGCAGAGGCCGCCAGCTGCCATGGTGGCGGGGGCCGAACACCTTGCATGAATTTCGTGCATCGGGCCTCTAGTATTAAATAAAGATCCTTTGTATTAATATTTTTCACTTGCCACAATCATATATAAACTTACGTAAATCTCTTTAAACCAATAAACAGTCACTTTTTCTTTAAAATATATACCATTTAACAAGATTACCACTTTATTGCCATGATATCACTATAGCTCCATATGTATTCTTTTACACATTGATATTTACATTATTTTCTTGATGGATGATATTTATTTATGTGTAAGATAGGTGTGTTTTAATTTCAAAAATTCTTGACAAAATTATTGATTACCAGTAAGAGTTTACTGTTTCCCCCCTTGTTCTAGAAAGATGTTCTATACTTTGGATAATCATTATGTAGAGAGCTTGATTTTATATATTTAGTATGATGATTTTTTCACTTAAATAAAATTCTTGATCTGTATATCTTTAATCAATGCATTTTTATTTTCTTGAAAGAAATCTAATATTTACTTGTTTTCTTTAAGCTCACATTTTAAGCATCACCTGTGACTTTATTGGACATGTCATGATTTCATTTATAGCCATCCTGATGATTATTCTCATTGAAAAATAAGGTAAAAGTGGTCCTGGCTTATAAGGTAAAAATGACCCTGCCCTCAGTTGGTTATACCACTATCCTGTACACCAGGATTCCCAGTCAGGGCACACATAGGAGGCAATGGATAGGTGTTTCTCATTCACATTGATGTCTCTCTCTCTCTCTCTCTCTTCCTTACTCTCTTCAATAATTAAAAAAAAAAAGTACAGTGTGTCCTGATTTTACTCTTGAATATAAATATAAGAATACCTCAAATTTGTAAGAAACCACTCAGAGAAATCAAGATTTACCAGGAAAATATTTTAAGATTTTCTGAAAAAATTTGCATACTTAATTACTCTCCTATAATTTTATTATATTGGTCATTAACCTGAAATAGGTAAATCTTCAGAGATTTGATAAAACAAAAACCTTTGCTTCCATTATATTTGTGGAAAAAAATAAAATAACATATTTTTTGGTACTTATTTAAATAAAGAGCTTGATAATAATAAAAGAGAGAGAGAGACTTAAAATGAACAAAAAAAAAAAAAAAAAGGAAGGGAAAACTTGGGTTTATGCATTTCTCTTAAAAGAAAATGATGATAGGTATGACTAATACTCCAAAACAAAAACTTATGTAAAATCCCATAATGCTGGCAATAAAAGAAAATGGAAAAATCATTTATAAACATATTTCAGACAAAATATTAAAAGCCTCGCCATATAAGGAGCTTTACAAATTGAGATCAAACTAGTTATATTAGCTTAATGTTCCATTTACAAAATTTAACAGGAGTATTTACCCCTCCCAAACATTTCTCATCTCCAAAAATATGCAAAGAAATTCAGTATTTACTCACACTGACCCATGAATCAGTCTACCGCTAGCTCATCTCTTGCCCTTTGTCAGGAGAGCAGGTGCTCTGATATTTGCTGGAATCAGATGCAGGACATCTAATATACTGACTATCCCTCTTTTCAACCCAGTTGACTTACAGAACCTCTTCCTGGTGATAGCACCCACACTTCTACCAGACTAGTGAGACCAGAATTAAATCAAGCCAGTTGGAGGCCTGAGGCTTTATAACCGCTTCTATCACTGGAAAAGGCAGTTTTGAGGATTTTACCCTTTTCTGGGCAAACCAGGCAACTTGGCCGCCTACCTGGAATTTGACCCTTCCCTCTAAATCCTACCTCTGCTAGAAATACTCCTTCTGGAAGACTGGGTTTCAGGTGAAGCTGGGGAGCCTCTGATTCCCAGGAATTAATATCACAATACCCCTGCCTCTCTGGTAACTATCTCTGTGTTTGTCAGTAAATAAATCTAGCCACCAGGATTCTAAGAGAAAAAAACAAAAAACAAAAATAAATTGGACTGAAATATTTCTGAAGACATGGGCTGTTCAGTTTTATCAATGAGCATCTTATTACATATGCATATGCATATGTGTGAGGGCATGAAAAATATTGCAAACAACTTAATTGTTGTTGGAATGATTACTAAGGGATTCTTTTAATTTCATTCCTTAAAGTTCCTCAATTTGCTAAAGTTTATATAATAACATGTATTCCTACTTAATTCAGAAGAAGAACATTAGTTTTTAAATAAATTTAAGTACCAGTCTCATTCCATTTCACGATTAACATTAAAAGGGGGGGAGACCTTTTAAATTATCTTTGTTCTATTTAATTAAAAGGAAGTTCCTAGTCAACTTTCTCCTTAACATATAAGTTGATCTGAGATTTTCAGACATTTAGTGGCACTAACATTTGGATAGACAAAGTAATTAGCTTGATGTTCTTTTTATAACCAGGAAAGCACTGCATAAGAAATTTGGCATTCATTTACTCAACAGTTATTGGGTCTAATAAACACTAGACAATAGGATCACAAAATAATTAAAATATAGGTTTTGCCACCTAGAAAAAAATTACAGTAGAATAGAAAAAATTTTGAACCAAAAAATACTCAAGCAATGCTCTAAGTATGAGTGTAAGGGTGTAACAGAAGTACAGTGCAGGCACAGAGGGCTATAATGTGAAATGAATTCTTATCTACCTTTCAGTGATCAGATTTACTTATTTTGTATCTAGAACCAACACGAATAATCAAACCAAATCATTGTTGACTCTTCAGTACACTCTAAACTTATACTCAATTGTTAAAGTAACAAATATCCTGAAAATATACCCCAGGACAACCAAAGTCAGCCATGTTAAATTTTTAACAAATAAGTACAAATAGTCTCTATAATTCAAGGAAGTATTTTATCAATTGGAGGTTTAAAAAATAGTTTCCTTGACTTTTCTTCAAAAATCCCCTTATTTTCTTTAATAAATTTCATTGCAATTAAAACCTGCTAACATCAGAAAAGCTCTTGCTTGTATAAATCTGAGGCTATATTTTGTATTGCTTTTTCCTAGGTCCTAGGGCTTTATTATACTACTTACGATCTAACTTCTCACCAATACTAATAATCAAGCTCAAGAGAGGCCCTGCCTTAACCTAGTAGTTGAAATGAAAGTTAGAGACTACATGAAACTTGATATTATATTTTAAGTGTTAATTATAGGAGAAAATCACAAATATACATATCTAAGAAATTATATTTTAATTTCCAAATAATATATAGGTACATAGGTATACAACTGTAAATATTTCCAAAGAGTTTTTGATATACAACTTTTACCTGCACAGTACCATTATGGATTGGCTGGGCAAAAGAAATAGAAAGTGAGAGAGATTTTGTAGTCTTTAAATAACTATAGTAAACTTAGGGACAAACTAAGGTCTCATGATTTCCCATCCATTGCTTTTACTCTATGCAATCTCAAGCCTTTACTGAAATATTGTACTTAATAGATGGAGCACACAATTAATAAATTGCTTTTTAAAATCTAAAATAGTGGAAAACCAAATAAATGCTATATTTCTTTGCATATGAAAAAAATAAATTAAAATGTAATGATCCTACTATCTGAAATTTTTATTGTTTCAAAGAATAAGACATATGATAGATGAAGAAGGCAGACTTGGCACATTAGCCTAATGGGGGCTTTATATCCGTTAGGAGCCTTTTGGTTGTAAGATAGAGAGTTTATAACCATAAACTAGGGTCTGAATCTGGAACTCAAGTCATGCTAATACAATCTTGTTTATTCTTAAGTGCCACCTCTTTAGATTGAGCCCATTTTTATATAAACTATCTCTTCTTGATAGCAAAATAATTCTGTTTCTAGATTATAGACTTGCAGTTGCAAATTCTAATGGAAAAGGAAGGGTCTCTCAGAAATTCCAACAGTTTCCCTTCATTGCTTTGGCTCCCAATGCACCACGTGTTCATTCTTAAACCAACCATATTTGCGGAAAATTTGATGCTCTTGTTAGCTTAGATCCAAAGCTAAACCCTGGAGCTAGAAGTAGAAGCCATTTCATCTGAGCCCATGGACTGTAGGACTTGTAGGTGAAACAAGTTTATTTGCCTCATAGAATTCTGAATAATCTTATTCTAAAAGGGAAGGAGATGGCAGGTGGCAATATGCATCAATTAAAGAACTTGGTTTGCAAGTAACTGAATTGAAATGGGATAATTTTCACAAGTAATTAAACCTGTGAGGGAAGGGGTAAGTAATTAAACCTGTGAGGGAAGGGGCTGTGGGGAGGAGGTAGTAAAGGATAAAGAGGGTCAAATGTCTGGTGAGGGCAGGAGATGTGACTGTTGGTGGTAAACATATAATTCAGAATACAGATGATGTATTATAGAATTAGACACTTGAAACCTATATAATTTTAATTACCAATGTCACCCCAATAAATTGAATTAAGAAAATAAATAAACCTGTGTCACTGAATTAGAAAGCAGGGATGTAACTAGCACTCATGCATGGCTGGTGTCTCTCTAGCCCTGTTTTCTGATTCTCACTTAAAATCTTCATGCTTTCCTTTTGTACTCCTGATTTCTCTCATCCTCAATCCATGGGCAGTTGAATGCAGAGCTATAACTCCTGATATATTACATCACTATTTAAATCTCAACTAGAAACTTTTACTCCCAAGTCAAATGTTTTAGTGGAAAGGATTTGATTGGATCAACCTGTGTAAAATGGCATGCCTCACACAATTAGCTGTAGCCAGGGGCAACACAGATAGAATAAATATGACTGCCATAGTTCGCTCCACCAGTGAGAGAGAAGAATAAAGGTGCTATTTTGAGCTTGGCAGAATATCTGAAAATCGGGCACCTTACCTGAAGCACCCCTAACCCAAGGTAACCTTAAAGCTTCCCTGAAAAGAGCTGATCCTTGTTAATGTTTAAACATTAGGGTGGAAGTAACGTTTTAAAACTAGTAGTAGCTGCCTGTGATTATAGCAATGTAAGTGGTTATAAAAATATAAAGAGGAGAAAACAGTGGATGCCTCAGGTGCCTGAGGGAGTGGGAGAGGAGTCTTAGAGGGTGAAAAAAGGAAATGGAGATTGTTAAAAATACCTCTTTCACAAATTTGCCCAAGGCCAACCTTTCTTACACGGTACTATCTATAAACCAAATGCCTTACATTATAAATCAAGGAGGGTTAAAACTATATAATTATCTTCACACTATCCTGAAGAAAAACGTATAAGAAAAAAAAATACATAAAAGATTAATGAAAATATCGGCCTCCAGTCCCCTAACATTTAAATCAAAGAATGGGGTTTATGAGTGGTACAATCCCAGCTGTGGGATGATGTACGGGTACAGAGGTCATCTATAAGGCCCCGTGGCAGGCCATCGGGAGGGGATTTATACATTAAAATCAATATGGGAGTTTTACTCTGAAGCCTGCAGTAGTTAGTGCTGATTGCAGAGCGCTGGTGAAGGGCCTCCAAACCTGCTTTTACTCATATATCAACATTTCCCACCATCAGGCATTGGGAGACACCGTGGTAGAATTCTAGAGGGCAGAGTGTTTCTGTGAAAGACTGTCTAACTAACCTTGAAATAATTTGTAAAATATACACATAAACACACAGTATCATAGAGATGAGCATCTGACACAAAGTAATTATTTTTTGCTTTTATATATTTTTAATTCTTCTGTTTATTTGTTTTTTAATTGTATTCTGTTTTAAAGCTTGAATAAAATTGAATAAGTGACCAGATGGATAAAAAGCCACCGTCATCAAATTGGCATTTTAAACTGTATGTGATATGCAGGTGTGCGTTTCTTCTCATGAAAAACAACATGATTAAGTGCACCTACTCTGGAGCTAGACTTCCTGGGTTTGAACACAGGATCCAAATAATGGGGCTTTGACATGTTATTTATCTTCTCCCTGGTTCACTGTCTTCATAAATAATATGGGTGATTTCACATACCAACCATTTTTTCACCCTTACTTTCGTTCTCCAAATATAATCAATTTAAACTTTTCTTCTGTAAACTTGCAGAAATGTTTATGGATTTCAAACGCTAAAGATTACATTATTTTACACAATGGATCTTAAAATACCTTGGTGTTTTTCATTTAATATATATTTTCAATCCCTCCATTTTAGTGTCACAAAAGGTGATCATTATTTTCAACAGACATGTCCTAATCCATGTGTGGATGAGACATCATTTTTTTTTGAATTTTTATGAGTTTATTTGAGCCAAACCGAAGACTTACTGGGAAGCAAGTTCTCAAATGCTCTGAGCCATCCTTTTAAATTTCAGAATGGAAGTTGATTTGTTTACAGTTTTTTGGCTACTTAAAAAAGAATAGTAGGCAGAACAGTAAATATCCTTATACTTACCTAATTGCAAACAAATATAAACACATCTGCATAATGAATTCATAGGTATGCTATTGCTGGGTCAAGGGCTAAAAGCTTCAATATGAAAACTCCACCTTCTAATTTAAATTTTTTTACCTCTTATTTTATATAAATGGAGAATCCAGAAATTATGTATATTGAATTGTGTATAATAGTATGTATGATTCTGGAAAGCCTTCTTTAGAATTTAACAAGATCTACTTTAATGGTTGATACAGTTCTTTTTCTCATTCTCCTGGTTTTTAACTATAATTAGTGCATTTTATATAGGGGTAGATTTATTGCCTAGTGCAGTACTAGGTAAATATTTTATACTTTTCAAGTCGTTCTTGATTAATTCAGCCTGGTAATTTTTAAAGGGAAATACATTAACTGATTGCAGGAAATTTATAAAATTATGTTACGGAAAAAACTTTGACAACATAGCTAATATTTGAATTTTGTATTTGTCATATAAGATGTTTCCAAGAGCACATACCCAAATTACCAGCTTCTTAAGTGAGAGACTTTACAATATCTAATATGAAAACTTTTTCCTGAAAAGGAAATCTTAGAGCTTTGTGTAAGTAAATAGTCTGTAAGCCTTTTCTTCTTTTTCTTCTTCTTATTTTTTGTACTTAAAAAAAATAAAAATTGAATCTATTGAGCAGCACTGGTCAATAAAACCATACAGGTATCAAGTGCACAACTCTATCACACATCATTTGCATACTTGCATTGTGTGCTGCTCATCTTACCACCACCATTTACTCTCTTCCACCTCCCCCAACTCCTTTTCCCTCTGGCAACCAAAAACTATTGTCCCTGTCTCTGTTTCTTTTTTCTTCTTTATCCTTTCACCTTTTTCACCCAGCCCCAAAGCCACAGTCCCTCTGACAGCTGTCATCAGTCTATTCTATGTGTCTATGCTTCTATTTCTATTTTGTTTGTTAAATTATTTTATTGATTATATTCCACATATAAGTGAGATCATACAGTATTTGGCTTTCTCTTCCTGGCTTAATTCACTTAGCAAAATATTCTCCAGGTTCATCCATGCAGTCACAAAAGGTAAGAAATCCTTCTTTATTACAACCAAGTAGTATTCTATTGTGTAAATATACAACAGCTTTTTTATCCACTCATCTATTGATAGCCTGCTTCCAAATCTAGGCTATCCTATATAATAAAAGCCTAATATGCTAAGTGTCTGGTTGACCAGTCGGCTGTTCAACCAATCAAAGCTTAATATGCTAATGATATGCTAAGGCCACTCAACCGCTCACTATGATGTGCACTGACCACCAGGTGGCACATGCTCTGACCAGTAGGTTAGCTTGCTGCTGGGGTCTGGCTCTTCGGGACTGAGCAAGATGAGCCGGACAAGCCCTGGAGCCCTACCATAGTTTCTCCCTGGCTGGCTAACCTTCCGCATCTCTCCTCAGCCCCAGTTGTGCACCGGTGGGGTCTCTCGGCCTAGCCTGCACCCTCTCGCAATCCAGGAACCCTTGGGGGATGCCTGAGAGCTGATTTCAGCCAGATCCCACAGGCCAGGCCGAGGGACCCCACTGATGCATGAATTAGTGCACTGGGCCCGTGGTCGGAAACTGCGGCTCACAAGCCACATGCTGCTCTTTGGCCCCTTGAGTGTGGCTCTTCCACAAAATACCATGGCCTGGGCGAGTCTATTTTGAAGAAGTGTCATTAGAAGTTTAATTTTAAAAAATGTGGCTCTCAAAATAAATTTCAATCATTGTACTGTTGATATTTGGCTCTGTTGACTAATGAGTTTGCCAACCACTGCATTGAGCCTCTAGTTGTATATAATGCTGCAATAAACATGGGGGTGAATATATTCTTTTGAATCAGTGTTTCAGGTTTCTTTAGATATATTCCTAGAAGTGTAATTACTGGGTTGTAAAGCAGGTCTATTTTTAATTTTTTGAGGAAACTCCATACTGTTTTCCACAGTGGCTGTGCCAGTCTGCATTCCCACCAGTAATGCATGAGGGTTCCAGTTTCTCCACATCCTCACCAACATTTGTTTGTTGATTTATTGATGATAGCTATTTTGGTAAGCCTGAGGTGATATCTCATTGTGCTTTTAATTAGCATTCTCTGATTATTAGTGATGTTGAGCATCTTTTCATGTCTATTGGCCATCTGTAAGTCCTCTTTGAAGTAGTATCTATTCAGGTTTGTTGCCTATTTATTAATTGGATTATTTGTTTTCTTGGTATTGAGTTGTATAAGTCCTTTATAAATGTTGGATATTAATCCTTTATCAGATGTATCATTGGTGAATATATTCTCCCATTAAGTGGGTTGTCTTTTCATTTTATTCATGGTTTCCTTTGCTGTGCAAAAGCCTTTTAGTTTGATGTAGTCTCATTTATTTTTTGTTGTTGTTGTTTGTTTCCCTTGTCTGAAGAGATATATCAGAAAAAAATATTACTAACAGATATGCTAAAGATTTTACTGCCTATGCTTTTTTTAAGGATTTTTATGGGTTCAAGTCTGTCATGTAAGTCTTTAATCCTTTTTGACCTAATTCTTTTGTATGGTGTAAGAAGGTGCTCTAATTTCATTTTTTTTTTTTTTTTTGGCACGTATTATTCCAATTGCCTCAACACCAATTATTGAATAGACTGTATTTACCCCATTGTATGTTCTTGCCTCCTTTGTCAAATAGTAATTGACCATAAAGACATAAGTTTATTTCTGGGATCTCTATTTTGTTCCATTGATCTATATGCCTGTTCTTATTCTAGTACAATGCTTGTAGTATAGTTTGATATCAGGTAGTGTGATGCATTTAACTTTGTTCTTCTTTCTCAAGATTGATGTCGCTATCGGGGGTCTTTTGTGGTTCCAAATACATTTATGGAATATTTAGTATTTTCCGAGGTCCTTTAAGTGTAAATTTGATTGTTAATTTAAGATTTTTCTTGTTCCTTGAGGAAGCCCTTTAATCCTAGGTGTCTTGTAGAGCTCAGTGGCACAGTCTTCCAGATCACCTAAGCTAAGTGCTCTAGGAATGTTTCTTGTGGGGGTTAAGTGTGCCCTCCTGTTGCAGTTGAGTCTTGAATGCTGTTGGCCCATTTGTGGGTGGTGTTATCATTCAGGCTTGCTGACTATAAGAATAGACCTCAATCACTGTGTGTAAGTCATTGTGCAAGGGCTGTCCCCGATGGGAGAGTTGTTCCCAGCATGGTCTGATGCCTGTTGAAATCCCCTTCAGGGTGTGCCATTTGTGTGGGTAGTTAAGTGGAGTTCTGATGTGGTCTGAAACCCAGCACTGGTTGTGTTGGTTCTGGGTCCACTTGGGCGGGGTTCCAGTGCAAGTAAATGTCACACTGTTGTGTGTAACAGTCCTTGGACTATCCTTCTGGAGCTACCATGCTATTTACTATTTGTGGCTGTGTCTACTGGGCCTGGGTGTGGGAGGGGCTAAGCTGTGTTCAAGGGTCAGCTTTCTACAGCTCCGAGCTGGGGACAGATCAATAAAAAGTCCCAGGACCCCTGAGGTCTGTGTCCACCTGTTGGCTACACTGCCATCCCTTAAGGTTGACTGGACTTCCTCCACAGTGTTCCAAAGAAAGACTGTAGAATGGGCCCAGCTGTTGGAGACCCTCAGACCCTTTCACGAGGAGCAAGCTTGGTGGAGTGGGGAAACAGGAGTAGGGTGGACCAGGCTAGTGATTCCCTACTTGGGAGCAATGTGTTCAGGCATTCAATGGGGAGAAAGTGGCCCCTACACCAGAGCCATCTCACTCAGTTTCTGCCTGAGTCTCTAACTTGAGCTCCCCCAGGAGGAGTGCACCACAGCTTCAGGTTGGTTGCAGTAAGCCAGTGGTCGGCAAACTCATTAGTCAACAGAGCCAAATATCAACAGTACAACGATTGAAATTTCTTTTGAGAGCCACATTTTTTAAACTTAAACTTCTTCTAACGCCACTTCTTCAAAATAGACTCGCCAGGCCGTGGTATTTTGTGGAAGAGACACACTCAAGGGGCCAAAGAGCCGCATGTGGCTCACGAGCCGCAGTTTGTCGACCACGGCAGTAAGCCATCTCCAAATCAGGAACAAGCTCAGTGGTAAGGGGGGGTTGGGATTTGGGAGGACAGATCAAGACAGTCTTCTGTTGGAAATGTCTCCAGTGGAGCCCACAGGAGGAGAGCAAGCACTAAGCCTCTCTCTTGCTCCATAGTCACACCCAGAGACCCAGACAGGAGCCTCTGCAGGAGCCTTTGAGGGAGCTCAAGGAGAACAGTGACTGGACCTTCCTGCACACAGTCAGTTTCTGCTGAGCCAACAGCTGGTGTCCTGATTTTGTCTTCTTGTGCTTCCTGGTAATACTTTTTCCTTCCAACCCTTGTTTTGACTCTGAGGACTGCTGTCGATGGACAGCCACTCTACACTGTACATACGAATTGAGAAGTTAGATATAAGTGTGGATCCATATCTGTCAAGTTTGGTGTCCAACTCTTAGTTACAAGTGTGATATTAAAGTGTTGTGTGTGTTTTTAACAAAACATAAAAACACTGTTTACAGTTCATTTTCCCTAAATATATCTCTCTTTCATTGTTTATTCCTCCCTTCTCCTCTACCTGGCTATAATGTACAAACAACTGTTGGGAGAGAATCTACAATCATCCAATAAACAGGTGCTGCTTGTCAAAAAAAAAAAAAAAATGGGGTGAGGAGCTGGGTGAGCACAGCTTTAAGCAGCTCCCTTCCCCCTGTGGAAGTGAGTTCAGCAGGGTGGGGCCACCTGGACTTGGAAAGACAATATCCAAAATAGTATCTCATTGTGGATAGTGCTTGACAAGCCTACAGGTAGGGGGCTAGACTGGCCCCCATTCCAAAGCCACACAGCTCAGCGACTGTCTGAGTATCTACCTAGAGTTTCTCCAGAAGAAGAGCACGTCAGAGATCCCTGTTGGGAGCAGCCAACAGTCCTTTCTGTGGGACTTGAGCTTGGTAGGTGGTGTTATTATTGGTTGAAGGTCTGGGTTGGTGCACTTCCCAGACTGGTGCTATAAGAATAGGAGTGCTCAACCCTGGCAAGATGGCACTTGGAGGCAGTGTAGGATAGGGACTCAGGACAGGGACCACAGTTCTTAATTCTCCAGATCTCTCCTCTGGGCCATGCCATCCACATCTTCTCTTTATGCCTCCTGTATGCCCTGAGTTGCCTTCCCTCTACCAGAGCCCCGGATGAGTGCCCAAGAGCAAGACCCTGTGCATTGGCCCTTTAAGAGAGCACCTGGGTTTCTAGCAGACTTCCCTCCTCTTCCAGGTGAATAGAGTCCTCCTGATTTTCATTGTCAGATGCTATGCAGGCTCCTCTTTCGGGCCCTGGTGCTCTGGGTTGGGATCACAGCATGGGGTTGAAACCCCACACTCCTCAGGGAGCACTTTTGCAGCCAAGCTACCGTATTTTCCGGCGTATAAGATGACTTTTTAACCCAGGAAAATCTTCTCAAAAGTCAGGGGTCTTATACGCAGGAAAATACCATATTCCTCCAGCTTTTCAACCACTGCACCTGGGGGAAGAGGCCAGCCACCTCCACATCTCTGCCCTTCTTACCATGCTCTATGTGGCTTCTGTAAATCTTTGGTTAGAATACTCCTATATAGCTGTTGTTCAGTTGGTTACGCAGGTTGGTTGCTCTATAATTTAGCTGAAAATATGGTTGGGCACTGAAAGGAGGTCAGTGTAGCTTTGACCTACTCTACAGCCATCTCAGAATCTCAATCTCTCTTTCTCTCTCAATCTCTCTCTCTTTCTCTCTCAACACTTTTATAAGATTTCCTTCTGTCAAGGTGTCCCTTTGCTATTTCACAGTTTTCATAATCTCTAAATCTTTATTTAAGTTTTGCTCCAGTGACATCCTTTATCTACTAAGATAACCACTCCTTTTATCTGTAAGCCTGTCAGATGAAGGCCTTAAGAAAAACTGGAGCATAGGGGCGAGAGGAACCAGCTAGTCTCATTCTTATGAGGACTTTAGTTTATATTTTACTCTGCTTTTATGCATGTGAGAGAGAAAAAAAGGTTCTGAAACATCCTGCTGTGTTTCTGTTTTTATTCTCTTCCTCCATTTGCTAAGTATTTTTTTTTTTTTACTGTATCTCCCAGAGAAAAGAAAATACACAGGAGAACAATTCTTTTTTTCTCCCTCATAACTTATCTCCAGTTAAAAAGTGTTTCAGATTACCATGAAATAGTTATCTGAATAATTTTACAAATTGTTTCCTGTGTGCACAGCTAGGACTTAATGACATAATTGAATGATCAATTTGGATTTGTACTTCTTACTTAAAGTCTCAGTACTCTCTTTAGGTTTTCAAGCTTCTTTATCTTGCCTGGAAGTAAAAATCAGAGAATTACTAATTTTTACTTCATCTGTCTTACTCAAGATACTGATTCTTGTCTGCTTTATGATAGAGACGTTTGTATTTTTTTCTACTTAAATTTTATTTCCATATTATATATAGTTCATTTTACCAGAAATGGTAAAATCACATTTTAAGACAGCCTTTTTATAACTTGCTGGTGGTGTGGCATCTTTGAATTAATTATTCTTTGAGTTTTATTAATTGCATCTGTATTTATAAGTAAATTTTCTACTTTCTCTAAATCCATAGTCCTATAACCTGAGTGTTATTTGTTGTTAAGAGAGATGATGGGAAAGGTGTGGTGGAGGTCAATGGAGGGGAGGGGAAAATATATCTGTAATACTTTCAACAATAAAGATAAAATTTTTAAAAAAGAAAGATACAGCACTTAAATATATAAAACAAATCTTTATGGGCATACAGAGAGAGATTGACAGTAATACAGTCATAGTAGGGGATTTTAACACCCCATTGACATCAATGGATATATTTCCAGACAGAAAATCAACAAGGAAATAGCAGCCTTTAGTGACACACTAGAGCAGGTGAATTTAATTGATATCTTCAGAACATTTCACCCCAAATCAGCAGGATATATACTCTTTTCAATTGCACATGAAACATTATTTTAGGATAGACCCCATGTTAGAACACGAAACAAGTCTCAGTGAATTTAAAAAGATCAAAATCATATCAAGCATCTTCTATGGCCACAATGGTATGTAATTAGAAATCAATCACAAGAAAAAAAGAAACAGGAAAAAATAAACACAAAGACATGGAGGCTACTAGTAAAAAATTAAACAATAAATTGGGTAACAATGAAATCAAGGAAGACATCAAAAGATAACTTTAAACAAATAAAAATGAGAACACAACAACCCAAAATCTATGGGATACAGAGAAAGCAGTCCTAAGTGGGAAGTCCATAGCATTATAGGTCTACTTCACTGAACAAGAAAAATCTCAAGTTAACAATCTAATTTTACACTCAAAGGATCTAGGAAAAGAACAAATACTCCAAAAATTTACATGGAAACACAAAAGGCCCTGAATAGCAACAGTGATCATCTCATTAAATAAGCTTTTCACATCATAGTAGTAAGTTACCTATTTGATTTCAGTATCATGAAACACTTTTATAACCTGGGGGGCAGGGAGAGGGGCATAAAACCATTTAAATTTCTTTATGAAATTGGTAATTGAATGTAGAAGCTAAAATGTTATTTTGTTAATGTGATTACAGATTTTCTATAGGGATAAAGTACTAAAAATTAAAACAGCTATTACTAAATGTTAGTGTTTAAAATTTATAAGTTTCAGATTTCAAGTATCTCTTTTCAATTTAATTAGAAAGATACCAGATACATCTTTTGATTTTTGAACCTGCTAGGCTATAGTCAAGATTAATACCAAGACTTCCTGCCAGCTCAGCATGCTTCAGCTGAGGTGGGTGGTCATGGGAAATATCCTCTAAAGTTAAATCCTCTAACGGTTGCTGAGTGCCTAATGTGGAAAAGCACCATTTTATACCAATAATCTCATTTAATTGTCACAATATACTTTCATATTATCTTTGTTCAAAGAGTAAGACCTGAGGCTCTGAAAACTATAAAACTGTGTGTTTGGGGGAATGTAGGAAACAACTCATGAATGTCTAACTCAAAGTCCATTTATTTTCATTAAACAATAAAACCTTTCAAAAGATGAGGAGGAACAAATTGCTTTAAAAAGTCAGTTCAGTAGCCCTGACAGTGTGGCTCAGTGGTTGAGTGACAACCCATGAACCAGGAGGTCACGATTTGATTCCTGGTCAGGGCACATGCCTGGATTGTGGGCTTGATCCCCAATAGGGGGTGTGCCGGAGGTCCCTCATCATTGATGTTTCTCTCTTTCCCTTTCTCTCTGAAATAAATAAAACATATTAAAAATTTATATATATATATATAGTCAGCCCAGTGAATACAAAACCCTAAAGATGTAATACTAATTTATTTGTGTACTCAAAATACTTTTTTTTAGTGCTTACTGCTTACCAATAATTTTACTAAAAATTGTTAGGGGAAGAGGGGAAGAGATGCTAAGAGTAAATCCTAGAACAAGGTTTGAATTGAGGCAATTTTTCCTCAAGGTTCTTTTAACTACTCTACTATACTTCCCTAATGCAGGGATTAGTGATTGAAAAAAGACCTTAGCAGACTTGAAACCTCTTCTGATTTGCATCAAGAAAAGTGAGAGATTGTGAGAGTCAGGCATTGGAAGCTGGGCCACTACACCCCATAATGGAGTTTTCTAGACTTTCCTGAAGGGTAGGTGCTACCACATGCACCTCAATAAAGATAGGCTCAAGAACTTGCAAGTGCAATAAATGTGATCTACTAATGTTCCCAGTAGAAAAAGCCAGAAGAACACACTGTACTAAGAACAACTCACAAGAAAAAAAAAAAAAAAAGATTTACAAATATCCAGTAAAATTATTTATTGATTACCTATCTGTGATTATTAGAATAGAGAGGCCCGGTGTACGAAATTCGTGCATGATGGGGGATGTCCCTCAGCCCAGCCTGCACCCTCTCCAATCTGGGACCCCTCGAGGGATGTCCGACTGCCTGTTTAGGCCTGATCCGGGCCTAAATGGGCAATCAGACATCCCTCTCACAATCCAGGACTGCTGGCTCCCAACCGCTCGCCTGCCTGCCTTCCTGATTGCCCCTGACCTCTTCTGCCTGCCAGCCTGATCACCCCCTAACCACTCCCCTGCCAGCCTGATTGGTGCCTAACTGCTCCCCTGCCAGCCTGTTTGCTCCTAACTGCCCTCCCCTGCAGGCATGGTCACCCCTAACTGCCCTCCCCTGCAGGCCTGTTCCCCCACAACTGCTCTTCCCTGTAGGCCTGGGTCCCCCCCCAACTGCCCTTCCCTGCAGGCCTGGTCACCCCCAACTTCCCTCCTCTGCTGGGCTGGACACCCCTACCTGCCCTCCCCTGAAGGCTTGATTGCCCCCAACTGCCCTCCCTTGCAGGCCTGGTCCCTCCCAACTGCCCTCCCCTGCTGGCCATCTTGTGGTGGCCATATTGTGTCCACATGGGGGCAGGATCTTTGACCACATGGGGACAGCCATCTTGTGTGTTGGAATGATGGTCAATCTGCATATTTTTCTTTTATTAGATAGGATAGAGGCCTGGTGCAAGGATGGGGGCCAGCTGGTTTGCCCTGAAGGGTGTCCCGGTTCAGGGTGGGTGTTCCCTTGGGGCATGGGGCAGCCTGGGCGAGGGGACTGTGGTGGTTTGCAGGCCAGCCATGCAAACAAAGAGGAGGCCCTGGTATCTGGCAACCCAAGAGGAGGCCCTGGCAACCCAAGAGGAGGCCCTGGTATCTGGGGTTTATTTATCTTCTATAATTGAAACTTTGTAGCCTGGAGTGGAGGCCTACGCTGGCCAGGGCTGCAATAGCTTGGCTTCCTCCATCGCCAGAGGCAACCCTATCCTCCTGCTCTCTCCAGCTCTGTGGCTGCCGCCCTTTTGTTGGGATTTATATATCTTCTATTATTGAAACTTTGTAGCATTGAGTGGAGGCCTAGGCCAGCAAGGCCAGGTGGAAAGCTTGGCTTCCTCCATTGCCGGGGAAACCCAAGCCTCCCTCCTGCTCTCCATGGCAGCAGCCATCTTGGTTGTGTTTATTTGCATATTCGCTCTGATTGGCTGGTAGGCGTGGCTGGTGGGCATGGCTGGTGGGTGTAGCGGAGGTATGGTCAATTGCATATTACTCTTTTATTAGATAGGATTAAGTGGCTGTTCATGTAAAAATTAATTAGACCTTTAGAGGACAGTATGAGCATTAAGTTTTCTTTGAAATTGTATTATCAAGCATAAATATTATGCTGTCAAAGAGATGTTTCCTTTTAAAAGTTTTATATTTATATATATTTTTTACTTTTTCAACTATGAATTTCTAGCACTTATATTTTAATAAGACGTGAATATTTGTGCAGTATTTTTTTTTCTTTTCTTTGTTTTAATTGTTTAAAATGTTTGTTGTCATAGAAATGCTTCTGCTCAAGAAGTATGCATAATAGTTAAATGGTCATGGATCAGGGAATATGCAGTTAATATTCAAAAGTCACATGTTATACTAGACTAGAGGCCTGGTGCACAGATTGCAAGAGGGTGCAGGCCACGCTGAGGGACCCCACCAGTGCACAATTGGGGCTAGGGAGGGATGAGGAAGGTTGGCCAGAGAGGGAGGGACCACAGGAGGGCTCCAGGGCGTGTCTGCCCATCTTGCTCAGTCCCAATTGGCCGGACCAGCAGCAAGCTAACCTACCAATCAGAGCGTATGCCCCCTGGTGGTCAGTACACATCATAGTGATTGGTCAACCGGTCGACTGCCCCCTGGTAGTCAATGCACATCATATTGAGCAGTTGAGTGGCTTTAGCATATCATTAGCATATTACGTTTTGATTGGTTGAACAGACGAACAGACACTTAGGACGTTAGGCTTTTATTATATAGGATGAACATTATAGAAACATCAGGTCAAAATTGTATTTTCCTAAGAATTATAAAATGGGAAGCTTTTGTACTTATTTAATATAAATTTTTTCTTAGATCTATGGGGTTACAGGTAACCAGGAAATCAGATTATAATTTAAAGGAATGAAATTCCATATCATACAAACATACCACTAAACAAAAGAAAAAAAATACTCCAATTTTGCCAGGCTGCTAGAATACAAACCCTGTCCTTTTCCCTATCAACTTCTTGGAAACATTGGTTCCATTGTTACCTATTTACTCATTGTGTGTAGACTGTAGAGAAAAATAAGACGGCCTGGTGAGTGAACCAAGTCCATCTTTTTTCCTTGCCTATTAACAAACCAGCTGTAACCAAAGATTCCACACTCATTCTTCCTTATCTTTAGAGACTGCACATAGACCACTCATCTTTCCACAGAAATGGAAAGATGAGTGGTCTATGATTTGGGTATTTTTTCCAAAGGTCCACCTGAATTATATGGCACAATCTCAGATAGCTTGGTGCCTGAGCCCAAATGCATATTCCCCCTACAAGACCACTTTCATTATAGAACCATAAAAGGGAGAATAGAGCGATGGGGTCACTCTGATAGTCCACAGCTCCACAATATTTCCACAGAATGATAAGGAAAGAGGACCCTTGTACCAGTAACCCTTCTGCCTGTGAATTCCAGTCTATGTCAGGTCATGCTCCTCATATTTGCCCAAGTCCTTTGCTCAACAGTAATAATAATGAGGTTCAGACTCTTTCAGGTCATTCATGCAAAATTCAAATGAAAATCCAGAGGTATATGTACACAATAAAAACCAAAATTGCTCTCTCACTTAACATAATGAAGCCCTGTGGTCATCATTAGATCATTTCAATGTTACATTTGCACACTAGGTGTCCCAGTGTGCAATTGCTTGGCCTGGGGCAAGATGCAAAAGTACTGTATGTATAAATATTTAAAATGTTTAAATCTGGCTAAAATTCTTTAAATAAAATATGTTACATATTCCTTCTTTTATATATATATATATACTTTTATAATGATGTGGAAGGTCAAGTTTGAATTGAGAATTTTCTGACTCCTTAGATTCCAGGTTAGCAAAATGGAAATATAATGAGGTCAGATCCCTGGTCCTTCCCTGGCCTTGTCTCCCTAGATCTGGCTTCGTCTCATAAGCAAGAGGCAGGTTGACATGGGAAGGGGGTAACCTGATTTGAGGAGGTTCTCATCAGTTGAAGCAGACCCTCAGAGAGCAGACAACTAGATGATGTTTCTGGTCCTCACTCCCTACTTCTGGGCTTAAGTTCTTCCTTAAAGGAGAAATCTGACTGTGCATCTTCACATCTACACAGTGGCCAAGCCTCAAATAGCCACCCCCACTGATAAGACCACACGTATTCTGGCTTTTTCATTGTTAAGGAAAACAATAAGGAGGGAACCGTTTCTGGAATCCTCTCCCATGGTATGTAGGGCTATACTTTGGCCCAAGCCCATTGCTCTGAAATATGCCAGGTGAAGAGAAGACTCGTAAAATCCTTCTTCAGGTGAGTTCTGACCTGAATCATGTGGTGCTACTTGTGTTTGTTTCAAGTGTTTTTGCTTCATAGCGATACCCAACATTTTCAGGGCATGGTTGGGGTTCAATTTCAATATCCAGAGGTGAGACACATTCACTTAGTGCAGAAAGATAGTTCACTGTAAGGTAGTTCACTCCAAGCAAGTCAGAGAAAATGGAGAAGAGGAAAAAAGTAAACCAAGTCCGTGGAGTCTGGAGGCTTTGGTAGAACACAGCTTCAGAAACTGCCAGATTGACACAGAGGCTGGGCGGAATCTTAAGAAATTATATGATGAATTTTCAGTACGAGGCTGTGCCTACATTCGCTGACATTCCCTTCTAGCAGCTGATGCTTGGAGCAGTGTCTAAGGAAATTAGATGGAAAATCATTTCAAATATCTAGGAAAAAGTAATAGGTTAAGAAGCTGTGAACCATTATTAGAAAAGGGAAGGATTATCCAGAGGACTGTTAAAGAAGAAAAGGGGGCCATCCAGATGACTGGTTGAAAAGGAGAAGATGGGGAACAGCTGAACACTGAGTGGACAAGGGCTCTTGGACTAGATTCCCTTTCAGAGATGAATTTAAACTGCATCGGACATAGAATGCCACTACCCTCTCAGATGTCTTAGAGAGAGATCCTGTGAAAGAAAAGCGGGGAGGCAATCACATATAACATCTTGTGATTTATTTTAGAAAATAACGTAGGAGACTAATTCCCCAGTATGAGACTTTTTGAATCAAAAGTAGACTAAGGTTGGGATTAAGGTACGCCTCGTACCAAGATCATGTCCTTTGTTCCCGAGCTCAGGTCGGTTAAAGCAGTGGTCGGCAAACCGCAGCTTGCGAGCCACATGCAGCTCTTTGGCCCTTGAGTGTGGCTCTTCCACAAAATACCACGTGCGGGCGCGCACGTACAGTGCGATTAAAACTTCGTGGCCCATGTGCAGAAGTTGGTTTTTGGCCTGAGCGAGTCTATTTTGAAGAAGTGGAGTTAGAACACTCAAGGGGCCAAAGTTAGAACACTGCATGTGGCTCGCGAGCCGCGATTTGCCGACCACTGGAAAGTGACAAGACCTCTTGGATGCTGTCACTGTTGTTTGCCCGACACCAATTACTTAACACATTTGTTATATGATTTTGAAGAATTTTCCACCTGAGCATTTATAAAATGAAATTTACATCAGGCACATTGCCTATTAAAATATAAATACAACTTACAAAAAGTGCCCTACTTCTATTAAATCTATACAAGCCTAAACAATACAGGCTGGGGTAAATGTATGCTTACAGTTATTTCTATAGAAAATAATCATACAATAATTAATAAATAATAATGCAAGAATAAAGTCTGTGTTTTGCATACTCACAACTATTAACCTATGTTTGCCCCACCCTGTGCATGCTTTTTTATATAGCAAAAACTTCCTAGCAATATATTTTGGAAGCCCAGTGGTTTTATGGTGCCTTTCTTGATTCCAAGTCTGAAAGGATGTCACTAACTTCAGTACTTGACAGAATAAACCTATTCAGCTGACAAGCTTTATTTGGCATCAAAAGAACACAAAGAACAGCATTACACAAAGCCTACTCCTATTCATCTTCTGTTCCTCAGGGAGAAGTAAACAAAGTAACATCAGTAGGCAGCACTGAAGAGGTAGCTTAGGCGTCCCAGATAAGACTTCCCTGGTTTGATACCTTCCCCTGCCATGAGCTTCTTAAAATATCCAAAAAGTAACTTTTATTACCATGTAAAATGGTAAATCAAGACCAATGACTGGATCCAGCTTTCTGAGCTCTTGCTGCTTCGCATTTAGACAGCTTCTCTTATATGCTCTTGGGTTATGGGACATATATTCTCTGTGCGAACAGAAGCTGTCATGATTCATTACAATGCCCTAGCATCAACCAGAGACTCTCCCCTTTTATGTGTTTTTTACTTTTGATTTGTATATCTTTAAATGAGGAAAATAATGCTTAATAAAAGTTGAAAATTATCTTTCTACTTGATATTTTATTAAATCACAAATCCAGTGGCCAAATTAAAGTTTCAAATGTCCCTATAATAAGAGCTAAATTGGTGTTTGGGCCTTCTCTCCCATCTTTCCTCTCATAGGTCTGCTGCCATCTGCACTGGTGTGTCTCATTTTTGTACTGGCAACTGAATCGATTTGCCAGTTGGAAAGAGCTTCAAGCAGCTTAAATCACGTGTCCATTAAGTATTTGGGATGTCAGGTGTCCTTCTCTTGCATTGCCTCCTTTGTTCTTCTTTGCAACACTTATCATATAATTGTCTGACAATAATGTATGAATAGTTTCTAAATAATTAATTAGTTAATATATTACTCTTATAAAATAACAATGCACTAACTCTTAAGGACTAGTGGTGAAACTGAGCCAGTTATTGAGGCCACTGGGGAAGGCATTAAGAAGGGAAGAGCAATGCTTTTGGTTAGTTGAAAATATGTCTTAAAGACAAGTGGCTACACACACTTCTACTTGCACCAACATGTGCTAAGTCCTGTTGCCCTATCACCTTGAAAGCACAAGGTATTTCAAATCTTGAGGTACATTGCACATGCATTTTGACTGACCTATTATTTTTTTTCTTTTCCTGCCTGTTCTCTATTCTACAACCTAAGTTCCCCTAAATGCTGATAGGACAATCTTAAAAGAAATTGACTTATTGCACTCTATTGTAGCCTTTCACATACACAAAAATATTATCAGAATTTTTGCTATTTAAGTTTCAAACACTGAAAGAGTTGTGACTAGAACAACAAATAATGTGCAAGGACAGTATTGAAGGGGAGGAAACAGGCTGCCCCGACTGAACACGCCTTAACCAGAGTTGTGTGATCATGTGCTGATCAGCAAAGATCAGCAAGTGCAGCCAGAGAATACTTTCTGGAGAGAAAAGCAGAACTCTTAGGGTGAAGATTATTGTGCATTGAAAACATCCCTTCTACAGGACATTTTTCTTTTTTGACTCTCGGAAGACAAGGAGAATCAGCTATACAAGGGCAGTATCCATAGACAGCTGGTTATTTAAGAATAGCAATTATGGAACCTAAGCTATTAATTTGATTTCTCTCATGCTTCACAAAGAGTAAAAGGGGAAGGAAGTGTCTTTTATTTCAATTTCTTAAAAAGATATCTTAGCTGATCACATGTTAAATAGTTATAAACATTTTAAGGATTAAACCTAGGCATTGCTTTGATGTTGCTAAAGAAAATTGACATTTTACATATTAGTCTATTAGATTGATGTTAATTAAATCATGAAGGCTGTTTTCATGCCTTCTTCTGATTTTATTGATTCTTCCTTTAAAAGACAAAAAAAAATAGAGATTATGCATCTCTACTTACTCCTAAGGAAAAAAAAATAAAACTTTAGTATTTAAATTAATGAGCAGGATTCACTTTAAGCACAGTTTTTTTGTTGTTTGTTTGTTTGTTGACATCATAAAACCCAATGCAGGGTGATGTCTTAGAGACTCAAAGAATCTTTCATTCAAACTTCTGATTTTCATGATCTTTAATAAGTTGAAAATAAAATAAAATATATGAAAAGAATAAATTTTGTATTAGGATTTATTTTTTTACTCACTTTTGTCCTTGAAAGTAGATCTAGGCATTATTTAGTGATATTAATCAATACTCAGTTAGACCCCAAAACAGTTAAAACATACTTTTATGTTTTGTTATGGAAAAAGCAGAAAAAGGTCCAATTTTTATAGATGACCCTACAGCATTATACTTTATAAGAAAGAGTCTTTTCCATTTTCAGTCTAAACAGCAATCTCTGCTTGCAGCTGTTCTATTTGAGTAACCTGATTAAAACTGAATGATAACTTTTTTCCAAGTCTTTGCTGTACTGATGATTGCTTCAATAAATGGCCACAATCTCTTTTTTCCAGATAGGATATTTTCCCTGAAGAAGCTCAACATCTTTTAACTCTTGGTTCTGAAGGTTTTTCTCTTCCAGGCTGTTAGTGAAGATTGTTTGATCAAAGCATCTTTTAAAACCAATGGCCCCCCTCATCATTAAACTAGCTAAATAAATGGTTGATAGCCCTATCCATAGAAAAACGAAATTGTTTCATTAGTGGATTTGAGAGGAAGGATGTAAATAAGGAGGACACTGGGAACAAAATTGTTCTAGGGATATTTTTTAAAGACTTACTCTCGGATATCTATTTAAGAGATAACGTCCCTGGGAAAAACATGCCCTGCCTGGATAGTGTTTTGTTGGTTACAAGTAAATATTGAGGTGAAGCCAAAACGTCTGTTTTCCAAAGAACAAAACTGCTACATCCTTAACGATGGGTGAAACAGGATTTCAGGTTCTGAAGTATAAAGGCACTTACAGACTACATTTAAAAAGATATCTCAGAGTTGCAAGGGAATGTAAGGTCATTCTAATCTACCCAGATATAACAATGTCTATTATTTGCCCCTCACAGAAAAGCATCCAGCCTTTCCTTGAAAATAAATAGAATTCATTCTAGTCCATCCATTATTACTTAGCATTAGTGGCTAAAACATTTTTTCATATATTGAGCAAAATCATACCTTCCCATATCTTCTCCTATTAGTACCAATTCTGGCCAACCACATGGTGCAATGAAGTTAAAACCTTAGGTAACTCTTCCAATATTTAAAATCTATTATTATGCCAATCTTCCCAAATTTGTCTTTCCAAAGCCAAGACTTTCTCAGTCTTTCAACTCGTGAACTAATATCTATTTTAATATTAGACATATTGAATACAAAGGCCCTGATGAGGTGTGGGGAAATTATTATTTTCCTTTTCTTGATTAAAACTGATTATTGGTGAACTTAAGTTTTCAGCTACCTTGCTGTACTGTTTTAGCTGTTTAACTAAAAGTGACACTGAAGTGTTACTAATTGTTTTTGCTATCTGTGTTATGTGTATATTCTCGTCTTTCTGCAATTTGTAAATAGCCTTGAAAATCAGAGTACAAAAAAAATAACTGAATGATGCTACAGAAAAATAAAAAGAAAGAAAGCTATATAAGGAAATATGTACCCTTCACTAAATTTTATGGAAGGTATTAAAAAAAAACAACAACACTTAGTTCAAAGGGTACAGATTCAGTAAATTGATTTGGTATGACAACAGAACACAAACAGAAATGGGCTATATCTTGCTTTTCTAAAAAAATATATTTTATTGATTTTAGAGAGGAAGGGAGAGGGAGAGAGAGAGATAGAAACATCAATATGAGAATCATTGATTGGCTGCCTCCTGCATGCCCCCTACTGGGGATCGAGCCCGCAACCCAGGTATGTGCCCTTGGCTGGAATCGAACCTGGGTCCCATCAGTCCGCAGACTGACACTCTATCCATTGAGCCAAACCAGCTAGGGCTGGGCTGTATCTTGTTTTGCACTTCTAAGTAAAGGAACTTTGGACAAAAAAACACCAAAAACCCACAATGTTTATGAACCTCATTTTCCTCATCTGTAAAATGGGAATTTTTCTTATGTCAGGCTGCTTACAATGAGTAAAGAGAATCATATTTTCATTTTTTCTTTTCCTACTGTGTTATAAATACTGTAGAAGGAAATTTGTATGTTTTTAGTAATTTAATTGAATATTCACAACATCTATGTGGCTTATATAGCATATGCGGAAGTCTTAGTACTTTGTCTGACACACAAAAGGCATTTAATATAGGTTTATGGCTTCTCCATTTTCTTTATACAAAAATTATAGAATAATCTATTCCCAATATTCAGTCATTCTGTCAATCTGCATGCTGTATTGCTACTGAATTAAAAGCACATAATAATAAAACACTCACTGATTTGCATTCTAGTAGTAATCAGTTACATAACAATTCTAATCCTACCTAATAAAATAGTAATATGCAAATTTACCGCACCTTTGCTACGCCAAAGCCACGCCCACCAGCCAAAGCCACGCCCACCAGCCAATCAGGGTGAGTATGCAAATTACCCAACAAAGATGTCAGTTAATTTGCATATGCTGAGGGAGGGAGGAGTGAAGACTGAAGACAACTTAGAAGGAAGAGGGAGGAAAAGCGGAAAGCAAGGTGGCTGCCAGAGGGAAAGCCCGGGCGGGGCGGGGCAGAGCAGAATGGGGCGGAGCTGGGCGGAGCGGGGTGGGCGGCAGTGGCGAGTGGGTGCAGTCGTGGCGGGCCACAAAGGCGGTGGCAGCGGCAGCGCACGAGGCCCCAAGGGCTGCTTGCAGGATTCTTCCTGCAAATGGGCTACTAGTTCTAACATAACGAGTTTGAATAATTTAAAAGTTTCCCTCCAAACTATTAATCTATTTAATTTTTAGCTAGGTATAAAATGCCTCCAAATATAAACACGTGGTTAATTTTATACTAAGAATTCTTTGCAAAGAAGAGCATGTACTGCCTTTATCAGGGTTAATTTACAAAACCTTGAAAAAATTTAACAAAAGGTTTAAAGAACACTTCAAAGTAGTTGTTGAACATGCTTGTACTGAATTTAAATTCATGAGTGTCATGATCATATGTATTGCATTCAATCTTCATTGCTTATCCTGCATAGTTTCTGGCAAGTTTTAGACCTTAATACATCTATGTGAAATTAATATCTCTAATGTCAAAATAAACATCAGGTAGGGCTATATTCATAGGTTGAAAAAACATCCATAGGTGCACAATACATAAATGTGTGAGACTTAAAATTAGTACTTAGGGAAAACCTTGGTTTTAATAAGAGTGATATATTTTTTAAAAGAATAGAGTATAAATATGATCCCAATTAATAAAGGGCTAATAGTCCTCTATTATCTGAATTGTTAGCATTTTTCTCTTTAATGTTAACATATGCAAGATGGAGTGAAATGTATAATAATGAAAACACTAGCCTCTGTTACTGCAGAGCTGGGAAGACGCTGTGAGATATATTGTGAGACGGAGAGTATGTTGATGTGCTGCAGCAGAATGCATCAGGCTGCAGTCATAAGAGCTTTGTTCCAAAGGCTTCAGTGCCTGTGTCCTTCCCGAAAACCCCTTTCCATTATCTGGAAGCTTGTCTTACAGTTTCCTATTGGCCTTTAACCTGACCACATTCCCCTCTTTACCATGTCTGTCAAGTTCAGATGACAAATCTAGAGGGAGGAACTACTTCTTGGACACTGTAGTATCCAGTAAGATGGTTGTACACATGCATTCATTCTCTCAACAGATATTTTTACGGGGAAGTGTTATGAGCTAAGTACTGTGGTTAGGCACTGGGATGTGGTAACTGAAAATATATCTATTACCTATTCTCAAGAGGCTCAAGATCCATTGGGAGAGAATGGAAAGCACAGCAACTGTAATACAGTGTGATGGTTGCTAAAATATCACAGAAAGTCTTTCAGCAAAGAAAAACCTGAGAGACCAGAAAAACAGAAAACATCTAAGAAGAAAATATGTCTAATGTGAGACCTAAAATCTATGTACACTTTAACCAGGTGAAAAGTAGAGTAAGGTAGCTAAGGGTAGTTAAAAGAGAAACTTAGTTTCTTTTTTTACAAATCTTTGTTGTTGAAAGTATTATAGATGTCCCCCTTTTTCCCCATTGATACCCCCACCTTGCACCCCACCAGACCTTCCCCATACTGTCTGTTTCCATGGGTGATGCATATATGGATGCAAGTTCTTCCTACCTCCCACCCCAACCACCATAACCCCCACCTCCATCCCCCTTCAGAGTCATAGAAGCACTGAATAGACTGACAAATCTCAGAAAACTTAGCTCTTAATGGCACTTTCAATTTCTCTACAGCTAGAGTGTAGAGTCCATTAGGAATGACTAGAAATAATGCAGGAGAAATAAACAATGTCCATATTTTAAAGACTCTGTAGGGTGACTTTTTTTCTGAATACAATAAAGTACCATTGCTAATTTGGTAAAGAGATAAGACTCATAAGACTTGGATCTTAATAAAATCAGCTTGGATGCACTGCAGAAAATGGATAGAAAGAGGGTAAGATTAGAATCAAGGATAATAATTAGGAAGGTTTTATAGTAATCCTGGTAAGAAATAATGGTGTCCTGACCTTAGAAAGAAGTAAGAGAATTTGAAAGCTAATTTGATAAATTAGTCAAGAGAACAATACAGGTCCACTTCCCTGTAAGAGGAAAAGATAAGAAAATTACAGGGTTTTATGAGGCAGTGTTAGATGCCATTCTATTCGTCAGATACATATACAAAATTTTATCACTCTCAGTTACCCTTAAAAGTAATTAGTTATAGCATTTGAACAACAAAAACAAAAACTGCTTAAATTTACATACATAATAAGTGCCAGAACTCCAATTCTTAGGGTGTCTGATTCTGAAGTCCACACGTTTCCGTACACCTTGTTACGTCTCATTATTAATGTCAAATTCCACACTGTATAATATTAAGAATAGTAAAGAAGTACTTTAATTATTCCAAAAGAAATATTTTCCATTTTATTTTGTTTTAAAATATATTCTTATTGATTTCAGAGAGGAAGGGAGAGGGAAGGAGAGATAGAAATATCAATGATGACAGAGAATCATTGATTAGCTAGCTGCCTCCTACATGTCCCACACTGGGGATCCGGCCCATAACCTGGGCATGTGCCCCAACTGGGAATCGGTAGACACTCAACCACTGAGCCATTCTGGCCAGGCAAAATGTTCCATTTTCAATGACCAGACAAATGATAAATCAATTAATGGATAAATTAGTGGTAAAGTTCCAGATTGAGAAAGGACTTGAGTTACCTGATACATGGGCCTTATAATAAATCTTGCAAAGTGATGCCTCAAGCTACTAATTTTCCACAAGTGGTCCTTGCAAACACCATCATCTGGATCGTATTTAAATGCAGATTTCTAGGCTCCATGATGCATTTAGGGCATGACTCAGAATCTTTGGAGAGAGAGGCAACAATTACCAAAACCTCTAAATTATTTTTATGCTTAAAAAATGTTGAGAAAACCTCTCCTTCGCTCCAATATATATATATATATATATATATATATATATATATATGTGTGTATATATATATATGTGTGTGTATATATATATATATATATATATATATTTATATAACCAGTGTAGTTATTAGTACAGAAGAAAAGACATTAGAATAATTTTAACATGCTATTAAACAAATTACATAAACATAGTAACATATTACAGCTGTGGAGAATTTTACTTTTCTGTTTAAATGTAAGACATTAAAATAAATGAGATGATAGCAAATTAAACTTCGAGGAGCAAGACATTTTTCTAAAGGCCTTCTTTCAAGGTTAAGGTGTTGTATTTTTAGAATGCATTCCTACATTGAACTGCAATTCTTTCTACATTGAAGCCTAGAAATAATTTAGCCTCTTATTCTAGATAATGTTTGATTTAGTACCTATTTTTTTTCATTAAGAACAATTATTCTGAATAGACCCAGAGACATACCAGCATGAACAGACTTTTGAACCTCAGAGAGAAGGCAGGGGAAAGGTGGGTGGGAAGAGATCAACCACCTTGCACATATATGCATAATCCTTGGACACAAACAATGGGGGTAGTGAGGTCCTGGGGTGGGGGGAGTGGTCTGAAAGAGGTTAATATGGGGGAGGGGTGTGAGGACCTCTGTAATACTTTCAACAATAAAGATTTTTTTAAAAGTACAATTCTTCTGAAGATCACTAAGAAATGCTGAGTTTGTTAGTACATTAATATCCATGGCTAAATGGATGAGAAACATTGCACAAACAGAAAATTATATAGTAAAGCATAAATAGGTATTGAGAAGTTTAAAATATTTTCTAAATAATTTAATTTCAGTATCCCATGTTGGTATGTAGGTGTGACCATTCTGATATTTTTCTATACTTAAATGTTTTAAGGTATTGATATTTCTATCAGTTTTGGCATGTTAGCTCCTAGGTTTACTTTTCCATGATATGAGATTCTAAAAAGGAAGTCAGCTTACAGAGGAAATGTGCAGGCCTCTGGGACGCTATTAGTTGTATCTATATTTGACCTGCCTGAGTCTTGCCTCTTCTGACCCATGTGAAAGGATGCACCAGTTCATATTACAAACATTAGAGATCTGCTTTTTCTTTCCATCATACATTTATTTTTACTGATTATTTTCTCTCTAAGCTTTCTTTTTTGTAGAAACTACCTTTAGAGTCTCCTCTAAAGGTTAAACATTTTGCTAGAAGTTCTAATAAAACTATTCAAAAATATAGAGATGTACATTTTTTGCCCCTCTGTCTGCTCCTCTTGAAAAAGGGAAAGAAGTAGAATAGCAAAATAAACTCGGAGGTCAAAGCCTCAGAAATTCTACTCTTTTTGAGTTCAGAGTGTGAAACAGATATTCTATGTTATATGAACAGTAACATTTGGATCTATTAAAAATAAAGAAACGTTAGTTTGGAAGAATTCAAAGTATTAATTTGAAGCTTCATCTTCCACCATATACTATGGTACTCGAGGGCACTGTATGTTTGGCTTCAGAGCTAGGGCTTCTTTAAGAAAGTATTTGACAGAAATTGTAGAAAGATGAGTTGAACGCATGGAACTTAGTTAATTATTTTACAGTTTGAAATCAACCTTCCAAGCAGACTAGCTTTTGAAAATATTTGTAGCATACATTATCTCCTATAGTTCCTTCTTGTAGTAATGCTTTTCTAAGTCATTTGTTATTCAGAAATTTCACTGGTGCATTCTATTAGGGATAATTTATGTTTGCCAATGAAACCTGAAGGGACAACTTGACACCTTGACATTTAATGCTGTGGTGAGGTGAAGCAAATTGGTGGTTTCATACTGCCTGTGCACTACAATAATTTATGTAGCTTTTGCACACGTTGAAAAAATAACATTTGAATCTGTGAAGAAAACAAAGATACAATAGTTTGGAGGAACTCAGTCAATAACATGTATCTTACTGAGTTATCATTACCTTGTAACTAAAAATACATATACATCCTCAGATCTATTTCTAGAGCTAGCTTAGTCTTTTGAAGTCTGGCTAGCCTGGGAGTAAACTTGAGAGGAGATGTAAAAGAGCTCCCTTGACCCTATTAATGAATTTATAATGTATGTAATTTCAGAATTCTGTTTTACAAAGGGTTCGCATCTAATTTGCATATAAAGTTTACATGAAAGTTTTTTTAAATGATTGGTCAAAATATCTTGATTAATTCCATTATTAAACAGTAATACTCAGAAAACAATCATATCTTCCATGTTCAAATACTATTTCTCATATATGAGTATCACATAATTAAATAATATAAATGTAATAAAATATATGAAATTTATTTTAAAATTCATTAAAGATTATATTTAGTAGGTATTATTATACATTTATGAATCTTTACTACAACTACAGCAAGTTTATTTGTTTCAATATAATTTCTCCTTCACAACAACTAATTTTCTTGATGCTTACAAAGGGGGGGAAATTTTAAACCCACATTAATCTCTAAAGGATGCAAATATATTTTCTTTTTATTGCTCCTTTGAAAAGGCAAAACCTTCTGATAATGAAGAATGAAAAGTGGGTCCAAATCACTTCTTTAATATTTTCAAACAGCTCATTTAGATTATCAATTTTTAATGACTTCCATATCTTTATCCAATCACCTCATTACAAAACTGTATCCAAAAAGTTTTCCAAGTCTATTTGATATCACTAAGAATGATAAAATAGCATGCTACTAGCAAAAGGTAATTTTAATACATTAGGTCCACAAGCTTGGTTTTGTAGGGATAGAAACCAGCAGCATTCTTCATTTTAAAAGTGGCTCCAGTCCCTGCCAGGGCTCTAGCTGCAGCACTGTCTTTCTGCTAGGGAGCCTCAAGGACAAGCTGAGGTCACTGAATATCACTTACAATCCAGGAGGTGTGAGATGTTGCTGAACAGTGATGCTGCCAGATCCTGCCAGGGTCTTATTTTGTGAATCCTGATGTTGCAACTTCGGGAGGCATATTAGTTGTGAGATTTTATTTTCCACATTTTCTTTCAGTTCATGGTACTTCTAAATACCTAATACCCATGAGGGAAGCCTCCCTCCAAATCCAGAGGTTTCAAAAACAGATTTCAAAGCTAACATCAGATAGGAAAGCAGAAGGCAGGAAAGAGCTGCCATTACTTAATCATCACAACTGATCATTTAATCATCAGCGTTTTTGAAATGTAAGCACCAGTTTTTTCACCTACCTATTTTGGGAGTTTTGTATCACTAGAGAAGGAAACACAGCAAAAAGTATTGGATTCCATAAAGAGAATAACAACTCTTCCTTAATGTAAAAATAGGATGTGTGTAGCTCAGATATATCCTTCTTTGTGTTAAGAAGGGACAGATAAAGAGAAATAAAAAAATGATCCAGATAAATTTAAAAAAATGATCCTTTCATGTGGGCATGAGTACCTTTAGAAAAATATCTAAACAGGTCCTAGAAATTTAAACACTATATATATAAGTATGCTATCCACACCACTATAGTAGCTTTAAAAATGGTTCATAAGAAATATATGTAATGAGTTATTCTTAGAATTTATTAGGAGTTAACTGAAGACATTGTTATACATGTTTTATGTTAAAAAAAAAAAGCTCATACTATTTCTTATCTGGGACTATTATATGAGAGGTTTATATGCACAAATTTCCAAGATTCAAAAGGTATTCCTCAAAAATTTATGCCTGAGACATTACTGATATTATTTCTACTAAGCATTAAAATCCTGAAGAACTTTAGAATATCTATAAATAAATAAAAGAAAATAGGTTAGGAGTAAATAGTGAGAATATATACATATATGTGTATATATGTATACAGGAAAGCAAAAGGCAGAGAAAGATAAAAATGAGAGGCGTGGGCATACAGAAAGGTCTTTTTAGGTTTGTTTAATCAAAGTACTTACTGTAGGAAATATTATACTATACTGTTTTCTTTCATTGCACTAAAATGTCTTCAACTGTTATAATAAAGTCCTTCATCTTAAAATGAAGATGAGGTCCATAAAAGGGTGGGTGTGAAGGAAACCTAAACATTCTCTAGCCTGTTTCCCAGAAAGTTGGAGAGCCATGATTGATGACAACAGTCACAATTACAGCTACCCTTCCTTGAGTAACCATTAGGTACTAGGAGCTAGTATCAGTATATGCAGTAGTTGTAATATTCCCAACAGCTTTGCAAGAAAAGTATTATTATGTCCCATATTGGAAAGGAGACTAATGCTAAAAAGAGAAAACTAGCTTTTCCAGGACACATAACAAATAAATGAAAGTCAGGCTTTGAATTAAGGTCTTGCTGCCTCTGCCACCCCGTTCAATCCACTCAGCAGTGGCAGGAGGAGAATTTGAATGTCTTGTGTTACATAACCAGGGAGTGTGTTTCCAATTATAACACCCCGATCAATGGGATGCCATTCAGGCAATGTAAGGATGAGATTAGTGGTTAAGATGCAAATGAAATTATTATGCTCTCTTCAGAACCATTGTGAAATGCCACCTCCTTGTAGGTGGTATTCTCTGCTATCTTCCCAGCACAAGCAGCACTTAGTTCTTTGATTTTGTTTTAAGACTCTAAGAGCTAGGCAACGAGTCTGATATTTTATCAAGTCATAAGTACTTGATGAAGAAAGAGCCATAGGAAACAATAAAACCTATATTAGAACAAACAGGAAAATCAGAACAGCAATGGTCTAGAAAATCTACTTTGTTGGAGAGGGAACTGGGGAAAGTAGAAATTGATACAAATTCTTTAGTTCAGAGAGTAGGGTAGCTTGTACTTACATTTTAAAATTGCCAATTAGTGCTAGAGTTAAATTCTCAGACTGTGTTTATGATTGAAATATTAAACACACACACACACACACACACACACACACACACACACACACACACTATTGTGCTACCAGTGAAACGGCACCATAATGTTACTGGTGAGTGGACCTTGGTTTAGCAACCTGAGTACTTGTGTTCTGGCTAAGATAGAATTCAGAGTCTAAACTCAAATACAAGCAAAAGTGAGGGAGAGGGAGAGGGGGAGGGGGAGAGGAAATGCCCTGGGAAAAAAGGGGGAGAGGGGAGAAGGAAGGCAAGGGCATGCTTAAAGGTAGGGATCTTAGGGGAGGTCCCAGGGGAAGATCTCAATGGAATATTCATCAGCTTGGTACATGTGTCCTTTTTATCAAGGTCCTGGTCTCTACTGATTGGTCAGTGCCAGGGTAGGGGGTCATTAGTCATAGCAGCTGGTCCTGGCATCAGCCATAGCATCCATGGGTTGGCCTTGCTGCTTTTCTGGGCCTGGAGCTGAAACTCAAATGGGTCCTATATGTTATTTTTAGTTTGACCAAAACCCTGTCTCTGTGGTCAACAGACCCAAGGCTTTGTTCCTAAGAGGCTTTGATGCAGGTCACAACCTCATTGTCTTGAGGGCTTAGTGCTAAAGGGAGTGGTTGTGCAAGGGCTTGTATGGGAGCCACATGTGGCTACTTTCTGGCCCCCTTGTTCCTCCTCTAAGAGCGTCTACCACATGACTAATGACATGGCAGGTGAGGAAAGGTCAGGGGAGGGAATAAACCACATGACCAGCGATATGAAGTCTAAACGGCAGGGCCAGAGACATGCTAGGAGGGGAAAGGTCACCCTTGAGGCTAGATCTCG